>NC_056744.1:227906806-228206806 GCF_019279795.1 Protopterus annectens
CAATAGTTGAAAACAATTAATTCCCTTCTGAAGTGTATGTGGCAACATTTTAAGGGTTGAGTATATTTTTGAAATGATAGGTAGGTGATGGAGGCAGAAATATGAAGTTTGAGTGCAAAATATGAACCTCTGGCTATAACCCTGTGAGTAAGAATACAACAAAGAAAAATCCCTAAGAATGTGACATTCTGTTGTAATCTGAACATTCTATGCTTTATTGACTATAGGGAATGGGCAATTACTAGTCAGGCTGTTAAAATATTTTTCTCAGTGTCTGTAAAAATGAGACATCAAAAAAGGAAAATGCAAATAAAATGAGACTTTTTACATTTATCAGATGTTGTTTAAAAAGAGGTGCACTGAAATTTTGTGGTCACTAACAGACCAAATGAAATACATATGAATAAAATAAGGCATCGGTGTCTGTAAAAAGGAGGCATCTCAAATATGAAAAATGTGACTAAAATGAGGCTTTTTACATTTATCAGATGTTGTGTAAAATGAGGTACACTGAAACTCTGTGGTCAGTAACAGAACAAATGAAAAAATATGAATAAAATGAGACATTCTGCATTTATCAGATGTTGTGCTAAAAACTGCATTGAAATCCTGCGGTTAGTAGAAGAAGTTACTTTTATAAGGCCTCACTTGTGAAATTAAATGAGTGTAAATAACTTTGGTGGTTTTCAATATCTATGACCCAGAAAGTTATACTCTGTTGTTACCATACCAAAAGAGGAAAGGAGTAAAAAATGTTATGGCCGGTTTACTCTGTACGCTTCGACTGAATGTGACATTTATTTTTGATGTAAAAAATATTTTGATAAAAATCTCAAAAGTAGCAATTACACATTCCTGAATTTGTCTACACAAATAACAATATTTGATGTTCTAGGTCATAAGGTGAGTTTGAGAAAGTTATGCAACTGTACTTCTCAGATTAAATGCTAGTTTATACATGCACGGTTTCTTTGATTTTGCTTCAAAATGTCAGTATTTTTCCTAATCTTGCTTCCAGAACCTAAATAACAAATGCTTTTTTTCTTGGTATGTAGAATGACTTTATACAACAAGGCTCATTTTGGATTATATCTTAAATTGTAGTCACACGGTTCAAATTTTCACCAGATAATTAAGATGCATGGGAGCCTAACTTTGTGCCACACCCTTTCCAGACCACTAACCACACCAAGTTGCCACTGTGACCTTCTTCATTGTATAAAACCACATTTTAATACCATGCAAAGAACAACTAAGCAATGATAGTGTGTCAAATGAATATAAAATACCACCTGTTCACACCATGTGGCATATAAACCCATCCACCCATCTCCCTTGATCAAGCCAAAAACCTCATGTCACTTGTATCCAAAGGAATACAGCTCCTACACATACTTGTACACAAAAATTCCAATCACATGGCCCTGAAGGCCCAGGAAAGTGTGGGGGAAGCAAAAAGCGGTGAAATTCTGCCTCACCTTGGCCCAACAGGTGCCTCACCTGTTCCCTTCATTTTCCTGTTACAACCTGGAACTTAATAAAATCATTAAAAGCATTCCTACCAGTTCTTCATTAAATTTGTTTTAATTCCTATTATTAAGTGTTATATTTATTTATTTATTTTATTAAATTATTCCTATTATTTTTTAAGTTATTTATTTATTTGTTTTATTAAACTAAAGCCAACAATTTTGAACAAGCAGGGCAAAGTTCAAATTTAACACTTCATAGCCAATGTCAGATAAATGCACCCCATTTGGACAAAAGTGGAGTGGGTCTTTGTCTTGTAAGTCCCAGTGCTTGATCACATGGAAACCTAAGACTGGCTCTGGTTGATCAACTCTGTGGTTATCAAATTTTCTCAACATGTCTGCCACTTGAAACAATGTAATATTGCTCCAACACAGTTTCTGGATAATGGAAAAAACAACAGATTATTAACTCCAAATAAATGGTCTAACCCAGGAACAACACATTTAAAATCTCAGCCAAAAGATGCCCCTTAGGCAAAAGCCAAATGTCATTACCTCCTATATGCAACAAAATCAGGTATGGAGTTCCAATCTGAAGAATCAACTTTCGTGACTTAGGCACAATTTGAACACACCATAAACCTGGGTAACCCCTCTAGATTACTTCTACTGAAGAGGTTTCGGAACCTAAATCTAAGCCACGGGGGTTAACTGCTGCTCTCTTAGCTGCTAGCTAAATAAAGGAATGATCCAACACCTTCACTCACAGTAAATCTGAAAAAGAAATAAGTATTACAATCCAAGAACAACTATGTATTTCAGAAAGGCACCAGAAGACAACTGCCCTTTCCAGTTTATAACCTCAGTAGATTGACCCTTCCTAGCCAGGTCAGAAGCTCTTCTAATCCAAAATGAATGAGGTGAAATAACTTGGGTACCCAACTTGTGCAACTGTAGCACCTTATGGAGAACCATACAAAGCCTACTTGGCATAACCGCTTTATTCTGAATCTTTGGAAGACTAACTCCCCATGTGAACATACTGTAGGAAAAATAGTCCTTTCCCCACCACACTGGACAAAAAAAGTAGTGGGCACAAACAATTTATATACTGACCCCTTAGTTGTTAGTCAGTCTTAGATGCATGGATCCAGTGACCAAATTACCACAGAGATAGATGTCTCCCTGAGTTAAACATGAGAGAGTATCCCCAGCTCTGAACACTCCCCCCATATATCCAGGTAACTAATGCAGCACACAAAGCATAAAGAGAATAACTCAGCATTAACTTGTAGATGCCATCAATAATAGCAAAGAGCAATCTATCACATGCCCAAGAGTCTTCCCCTATCCTAACACCATTTTATCTACCACCAATTTCCACGGAAAAATCTGGCAAGCCTAATATTTTTACCCAAAAACTAAGAGCAAAGAGGTGAACCCAAAGCATTTTTAATGTTACATTCTGTGCATGGAAACCAAAAAAGGACAGATAATTAGTGGTGACCATATCCTACTAAAAGGATGAATCCCCTCCAAAAAGTGAAAATATGAAACAATCAAAGACCCATAAGCCCTTCTGGTAGGAGCTGACTAAGGCTGCAAAACCAACTGGGCTGCTACTCTTTGCAAATCAACCAGAGAAAATCTGGAGCTGCCACTGGGTTGTCTTAAGCTTCTGGAGTCAGCTGCCTGAACTTGGAGACCTGTACGTGAGAGAGGCAGTCTACTAAAATATTGCTTTTCCCTGGAACATGCAAAGCTCTTAAAGACAAATTAATCCTAAGACTCTGCAAAACTAACTGCCTCAAAAGAGATTGAACCCTCCTGGACTTAGACATTCTTCTGGTCAAAACCATGCCAGGAAGAAGACAACCATATGCTTTTATAAAGTGCCCATACCTGAAGGCCTATCTGCATCTGTAAACAATTAGAGGTCTTTTGAAGAAACCCACTCCCTTTGCAAATACACAATGTCAATATATTGTAATAAAAAGACCTTTCAAACACTTAGATCTTCACTGATTCTCAGAAAATCATACTCAATGATGCTTTTGTTTCTACCTCTTAAGTGACTAGGCAGCCCTTGATGAAAAGGCCTATCTGGGGCAATTGCCCAGCATGCAAAGTTGAGAAAACCCTGCCACATGCTTACTTTCTTAAAACTCAAAACGCGCTCTATACATGCCCTCAGTTTACTTATTTTCTCAGGAGGGAGTCTGAAAACAGAAGGAACAGCATCAACTTCCAAACCCAAAAACTCCATTGATTTTTGGGGTCCCGTAATTTTCCCTTTTGACAATGGAACCACAACTTCCAAAAGCAACTGCCTGAAAATGTCCAAAGCTGCAGAACCACTCTAGCTCATCCAAGTAATGCATCGCCAAATAGGTTCATAGGTTCATAGAAGGTTATTGGCTATTGGTCCTCGGCCCTGTATAAGCCTAGCAGTGTTATACCCTTGTTTCCTTATTGACCAAATTGTATGGTCTATATTTGCAGCATGAGTCTATGATCTGCACTGACTGCTCTTATCCAAGGGGGACATAGGTGACACCCCTGGGATAAATTTACAGTCTCCCATCAAGTTGTCTGATTTATGCATAATAGGGTCATTGAGGAGCTCTGTTTTACATGAATTGGGAATTTGTTCCAGAGGAGTCATAATCTCTGGGAGACATATCTGTCTGTTAATGTCACAGGCTGGGTTAAAATCCCTAGAATGTGTGAATCTTGCCCCATTTGACTTGGGGATGTGCAGCATTTCCATTAGGGCTAGGTCCGAGACTGCTTTGTAGGCTAGGCAAAAATTGCCTCTCAGCAGCCTATAAGATACAGAGTACAGTGACAGGGCCTTCAGTCTGTCCATGGAGGTCGTGTTGAAAGCCCTCAATTTTCTTGGTTAGAAACCTCTGAGGTTGCGGTCTCTCCAGCTGTTGCAGGTGTCTGGTGAGGTACATACAGAAGGGAACATTGTACTCTATTAGTGGTCTGATGAGGAATGAGTACTGGGGAGTTATAACATCCTTAGCTCTGGATGCGATGCCCTTACTTAAGAGATGTGCAACATAGAAGGTCTTCCTTACTACTGTGGATACATGGAGATCAAAGTTAAGGTTGTTATTAACTTGTGTTCCCAAATCTGTCACCACAGGGTTTCAGCTAAGGGGGGGTACTATTAACATTGTAATTTGCAGGGACTTCACTGACTCTCAGTGGGGGACTCAGTGATTGCACTCAGTGTGCAGTCATCAGTGAACCTGGGAAGCCACTGGCCATCTATTTTTTCCTGGACTTCTGAGAAATAGATTCCAAACAGCAGGGGCCCAGCACAGATCCTTGTGGTACACCACTGATTACTGGTCTGCTAGTAGAGGTGGAATTCCCAACTTTGACTGTATGCATTCTGTCAGTGAGCCAGTTGACTATCCATCTAGTAACATATGGGTTAATTCCTAGCTGAGTGAGTTTTCTAATGATGCCTGGATGGGGACTTGTGTCAAAAGACTTGGCTAAGTCAAGATATACTGTATGTACTGTTTTTTCTTAATCTAGAGCTTTGCTGACATTATCAAAGAAATCCAACAGGTTTAATAAGCATGATCTAACTTTTATGAAGCCAAATTGGGTCAGGTCAAGAGTTTAAAGGTCACCTATGTCTTTGTTGATAAGGTCCATGATGATTTTCTCCATGGCATTGCAGATAACACTGGTTAGGCTTATGGGTCTATAGTTCCCAGGGTCAGCTGATGGACCACCTTTGAGCAAGGGAATTACTGTTGCTGTTTTCTACTCTGCTGGGACAAAGCCAGTACTTAGACTGTGGTTGAAGACAGTGCCAATTAGCTCCACTAGGTCCTGTTTTAGACCATTTAGTAGGCAGCCTAGGATGTTATTGTATCCCATAGAAGCTGTGTTTTTGGCCATGGAGAGTGTGGTTATGACCTGCTCTTTGGAGATATTAGGTAGAGGACTGATGACAGGTATGATTTGGGGGTATGTCTGGTGGGGACAAGGGAGTGAAGTTTGAACCAGATCTGTCTGCTAGCAGGTTGGTAATGTTCTCAGGGTCATTATGAATGGTACCATCCACTACTAGTTCGGCACAAAAATGGGCCTTCCCTTTTAGATTTCTGCAGTAGATAAAGAATATTTTTGCGATTATCCTTAGCTAGGGATTCTAGTTTAGCTTCATAACTGGCTTTAGTCCTTCCTCTGCTGAGTTACTTCCCTCTTATTTTTAGACATTAGTTTCTTCCTTTTTTATATATAACCTATTTATGCTTGATGTCCTGCAGAGTGGCTTGTTTATTTTTGTGAGGACCTTGTTTTGATCCAAACAAGTACAGCCGAGTTTATATATTTCTATAGGTGTCTATACAGGGCATTTGTGTACACCTCTGTATAGGAGTCATTGTTGACAGTGGTAGCAGGGGGTTTGAAATTATTTATGCCATTGCTTAGGAGGCTATAGTTTGCTTTAGAGGAAATGTTTATCCTTTTTGCTCTGGGGGGGGGGGGGTCAGGTATGATCATTACTTCATACAAGACTGATTTAAGATCAGAGCTTACCAGGTAATGCAACACACAAAGGGGTAGTGCAGAGACCCCCTGTGTTGGTGAGTACTAAGTCTAGGACATTAAATCCCCTTGTGGGGGTGCAGACTATCTGTTCCAGAGCATTTATATTAACAAAGTCCAGAAACCTTAGGGTGAGTGTGTTTGTGTTCATATATAACTCCTAGTTGATGAAAGGATAGTTGAAATCACCCAGGATCAATGTGTTTGACTGTATAGTGACTCAAGTAAGTCCATGTAGGCAGAGTGATTCTCATGGTTCATGGTTAGGGATGTCTAGCTAACAATGATATGGAAGGGGGCTTTACCTGCTGTTAGTTGAACTTGGAGTAGCTCTAGGAAGTCATAATGTTTGACCAGTCTTGAGGCGTATTTGTCTTTAATGAAGATGGATACACCTCCACCTTTGGTTCTTTCATGCTCATTATGAGGTCTGAACTTGTGGAAGGCATTGTAGCCTTGTATGGCTGGCTTTCTCTCTGCATCCTTGAATCATGTGTCTGTCAGTGCACAGACATTGGCATCTTCCAAGGTAAGGAGTGCTTCCAGTGAATGCAGTTTCTGATTTAGAGTCCTAGCATTAAGCAGCATAACATTGAGTTGTCACTGCTGCTATGCCCAATGAAGGGCTGAACTAAACTTTTAAAATGTGCAGCAAGCTGTCAAGCACCCCATTGGCATTGCTATTTCCACAAAAAGATCACAATTAATGCACATACCCAAGTACAGCCAATCAGCAACACAAATAGTGAAGAGCCAAAAAGCTGACTCTGCCTTCCCAATCCAAGGGTCATTAAATCTCCTAATAATGTCAGTAGCATATTACAGTATAGAATACTTAACCTGTGCATCCTGCCTGCTAATGTCATTAACTGTGGAACCTGCCTGCAAGGAGAAATGGTGAATAACCCTATATTGACCCAGCTTTCTCTTTGGAACTAACTCTTGGGGAAAAACCTGAAAGCTGGCCACTGAGGTAGGGGGAGAAAAGGGGGTAAAATCCTTCCCTTAGACACTTCTCTCAGAATGTGTTCCTTTAAATCACCTTCTTTACCTGCAACTGACTGCAAGTTTGAGCAAGCACAAAATTTGTGACTGCCTTCATTCTTAATAGAAAACCAACAGATATATCTGTAACTAACACCTGCTAAACTGAAACATTGAGATAATTAGCCAGCAGCCAATCTAAAACTATTGACTTAACAGGGAAAGGAATCATATTAACTTCTGTGAGATAAATGAAAGGAGACTCCTTCCCTGCCACCCTGAAAAGGCAAGCACTCCACTGCTCAAAATCCCCTGAGAACTGAAAAGACTGAATGTCGATAAAGGCTGTTTTGCTTTTGTTTTGTTTTTTTTTTTTTGAGCTGAAGCCTGACCCTCATTCACCCCCATCACCTAAGGATTGGGTCACTCTTTCCTCAATGGCAACCTGTTAATTGTTAACTCAAAATATGTGTTATATACAGCAATTTATGTTTGTTTCTTTCATATTATTACTTCTGTATGTATATTATTTTTTTCACTACAACTACTAGGTATTGTCTTAGATATCATGTTTGTATTGTATTTGTTGTAAATATATGTATTGGAACTTTTCTCCTTGCGTTTCCACTGAAAATGGGCTTCTGGCTCAGCTGGACTAACCCAGTTAACAAATGTCAAATAAATAAAAAATAAATAAAATGCTGGAACCAACAAGACTCATTATTATAAGCCCAACAAAGTTTCAACATACTGCAACCTCCTTTAACTGTACAACTGCAGAGATGCAAGAGTTGCCAACCATAACCCCTAACCAAGTATCTGCATACTTTTCTTCACATCTGGCAGAGGGGTCCAATACCTTTAATTTCCTAAGCTTTTGATCATGTGAAAATAGGTGAAGGCTGCCAGCCTAGCCAGATAGAATTTTGTAGATAGTTCTGTCATTTGTAAATATTAATGTAAGCCACAGGCTTGTTCTCTTAAATGTGAAAAGACTGTATTGGATGTTGAACTGCAAAAGTGTAACAACAGTGCACTCTGCTGTAAGAAAGCTGATAAGACAAGCACTGTGAAATTCTTTGATCTAAGATTTGGAGCTGAGATGTCTAGAAGGAGGCATTCTGCCTATTGTTTTGAGGCCAGAGTTAATGGCTAGAATTTACATGTATAATTTATTTTATTGCTCTGGCTTACTGAACAGCTGCAAGATCAAAAGGGCTATTAACATCTGAGTTTCTGTTAGCCCGGGAACCAGAAAGAAATTATGTAATCTGAAATGAATCAGTGGTACTGTGTTATCAATTTAAGGACAGAAAGAATGAGAGCATTTTGGGTCTATATTACAACCGCAAAAGTCCTAAACAGCGAATACGGAATCATCGACACATATTACTCAAACCGCAAATACACCGAACACCCTAAACCACGAAATTCAAAATCTCAAACCGTCATAGCTGTCCAACCCCACCGTGCGCTACATACTACCTACCCAAACAAAATAGATAAACCACATACATACACTAACCAAAACTCTACTTCTAACCCTACACTAAACCTTACATACATTACTGTCTATGCACTTACCTTAACCCACACCATAACCCTAAGGTCCATAACTATCGCACACTATTACTATCTATACACTTACCTTAACCTGCACCCTAACCCTAAGGTCCGTAACTATCACACACTTACCTTACAGAGCTATACCGCAGAGGGGCCAACCATGACAATTCAACATTTTGGATTTCATGCTTCAGGACAATCGGTGTTTTCACGTTTTGACGTATATGTGTCGACGTTTCCGTATTCGGGTAAGTGGACCTTCAAAATTTTAATAGGGAACCAAGCATTTTAGCATTTGTCTTGAGAACATCCAACATCACCATAACTGCCTATTCTCTGTATATAAGTTTATTTTAGAACTGTGTTTTCTCTTAGATATAGCTAGGAAATAGGAAGATTAGATTAGATTTTTTCTGTATTGATGTCAGAACTTTTCTACTGTATTATTTTAAGCATTTCTCTGTGATCTCTGATTTCTTAATTAACACTGTGTAGTAAGACCTATTGTCTTGCGTTTTTATTATTTATTATTAAAGATCTTTAAACCTTTCAACTGTGGCTGTTTTATGTAGAGATAATTTAAGCTCTAGAGTACATTGCATGTATATAGTGATACTGTCCAAGTCACTCCAATAAGCATTGCTGTTCAGTCACACTTACCATTTGGGTAATAATATTGCACAATAATAATTGTACACCCTTTGTTAAGGGCCTTTTTAGTAGATTATATTAGTGGATGGTGGCAGCTGGTACTACCTGTTAGACTGGGCAGAAAGGAGATACAGGTGGAAAATCTGTACCAGCCTTCCCCAGGAGTGTGTGTGTGTTTGTATATAACTCATATCTCAAACTGTGTGTGTGTCAGCTACTTGGGCAGGGACACGAAACACTGGTTGGACAGAGAGGGTGCTGGAGGTTTTAGCTTGCCCTCTAGGCTGAGATCTAGACCCCATAGCTGTGCCAGTGGGGAGCCTTATTGGAGATCTGGAGAGAAAGGGAGAAACCAGCCCCAGAATGACTGTTATCTCTGTGTGGTCTTAAGGGAAATTGTATTTTATTGTGTGTGTATTGGTTATCCTCCCCTATATGGGTGCCCCTCACTGGTGTTAGTGGTGAGGATTGAGGCTCCTTGATTGCTGGGCCAGTGTACATTTGTCACATATTAATTGTTTGGCAGTAGTGGGATATCCACACCACATATTAATTGGTTGGAAATTGGCTTGTAGTGGTGTGGATAGTGAATTCCTGTAGCTTGTGTACAGTGATCACCAAAGGTGTTTTTGTACTCTAAATCAGCCACACAGTGAATACTCAGAGTTCAGATCACAATTGTTTTATTTCTCTTGTTAGCTTAGTTAGTCAGGTAGAGCAGGCAGCATGTCAGCAGTGGAGTAAGGAAAGCTGACAAAGATCTAGCTGGCTGAGATGTGCCAGGCTAGGGGACTGGTTGATGTAAACTTGACTAAGTCAGACATGATTGCAGCATTGATCACAGCTGCATCAGAAAACAGCAACCGGGAGGATGATCAGACTGGCAGTGGAGATGTATCACACTCAGAGAATGGACAGCTCATCCTTTCTGCAGAGAACTTAAAAATCCATCTGGAGCTAAAGAAACTTGAGTTGGAGGCCAAATGTGTGGAAATAGAAGCAGCAGAGAGACTGAGGTGTCTACAGAGTGAGGACAATGAGAAACTGTGATGTCTACAGGCTGAGGAGAATGAGAAACTACTATGTCTGAAAGCTGCTGAAAAGGAGAGGCAGAGGCAGCATGAGAAGTAGATGCTGACTCTTCACCAGAGTCATGGAAGTAATGGGGAAGGGAGTAACTGGAGCCCAGAAGCACAAAAGGTCAGTAAATTTCTTCCACAAAAAACAGAGGGGGATAATTTTGATAGTTTCATTCATATGTTTGAGAGGGTATGTAAACAGTATGATGTTGACCAAAGGCTCTGGGTACGGTTCCTGACCCCCTTACTCCGTGGTAAAGTTGTAACTCTGTTGTCTAAATTTTCTAATTAGGAATGTTTTGATTATACTACTGTTAAGAACTGTTTGTTAGAATTTTTTAAGCTAACACCTGAAACTTATAGGAAAAAATTCTGTGAGCATAGACGCAAGGCAGATGAAAGTGTGTGTGAACATGTTGCTGAACTGAGCACTTATTTTCATAGGTGGGTGAGTGGATGTCAGATCACCACTTTTGAAGGGCTGGCAGACATTTTGGTGAGGGAACAAGCCCTTAGCACTTTGTTTGAGGACATGATGATCTGATTAGCTGATAGACAATGTGCTACTTCAGATGGGTTGGGAAAGAAGGGAGACCTATACATAGCAAGCAGGGCAGCCTTGCACAGGAAATGGATCCCAAGTATTGCTCATGGATCTAAAGGAACCCATGGTGGGCAGCCCAAACTACCGCAACAGAATCTACCAGTAGCAGGGGAAGCCACTAGTCCACGTACACATCCAGGATCTACGGTTAAATGTTTTGAATGCAACCAGTGAGGCCATGTGGCATACAGATGCCCACAGAGGCAAGGTAAGGAACAAAAGGTGAGAGAGCCAGTAAATGGGAAAGACAAAATGCCAATAGTAGGTTGTCTTCAGACAACAAGGATACCGAACTACCATCCTGCAGATGACTTGATAGGGAAGGATTTGGATGAGGCAGTACCATGTGCTCATGCAGTTACACACAGTCAGGCTAGGAGACAAGCATGTGGGTCTGGTAGCCTGGGGAGACCCAGACAGTCCGCATATTTGCAGCCAGGACTGGTGAGGTGGTTATGTCAGGGAGGAAGCTACACTGTAGCAGTGAGACTGAAGGTGAGCCACAGCTGTTTGTGGGTATTGATGTTCCCTTGGACAGAGTGACTGCAAAGTTAGAGGTGAGTAGCAGTAGCCAGGCTGACAGAGAGGGACATCAGAGGATTCCAGACTTCCTGTGGAAGGGATACAAAGAGAGAGGTGAGATAGGCTCAGCTGTCAGACCCTACATTGCAAGGCGTGAGGCAGGTAGCTAGGGCAGCACCTGATTCTCAAGGGAAGGGAGAATCTGTATACTGGGACAAAGGGTTACTGTATAGAGAGTGGACCCCTGAAGGAGGGCTAGAAGGTGAGAGGGTACAGCAGTTGGTCGTGTCTAGAGCCTACCATCTGGTGCTTCTAGCCATAGCTGATGATATTCCCTTTGCAGGTCATATGGGCATAAAACATACAAAGAGACATATTATGCAGAACTTCTATTGGTCTGGAATTTCCAGACATCGAACAGGGTACTGCAGGACCTGTGAGCAGTGCCAAAAGGTAGGCAAGGCAGGAGACAAGGTGAGAGCTCCTTTGATGCCTTTGCCAGTGATTGAGGAGCCATTTCAGAGGGTAGCTATGGATATTGTGGGGCCTCTACGTACCCCAAGCATATGCTAGTGGTAGTAAATTATGTTACAAGATACCCTGAGGCCATGGCTTTGTCCTCTATTGAGTCAGAAAAGGTGGCAAATGCTTTGTTAGAGATTTTCAGCAGGGTAGCTTTCCCAAAAAAATACTGACTGACAGAGGTACCAATTTCATGTCAGACCTGCTGGCTTGTCTGTGGAAGTACTGTGGGGTGAAGCACCAGAAGACCACCCCCTACTATTCCCACACTAATGGTCTTGTTGAGAGGTTAAACTCTACAATCAAGTCCACACTACAGGCATTTGCAGACCAGTTTAAGAGGGAGTGGGACAAATATTTTCCCCATCTGATGTTTGCTTAGAGAGAGGTTCCCTAGGAATCCACAGGTTTTTCATCCTTTGAGTTGTTGTATGGGCATAGGGCGAGGGGATCTCTAGATTTAATTTGGGATGAGTGGGAAGGTGAGTGTGAACCTCACAAGGAGTCTGTTGTGGCATATGTCCTAAACCTCAGGACAAGGCTGGGGGTACTCATGGGTTTGGCCCAGGAGAACCTAGCAGAAACCCAACAACAGAAAAAGGTATGGTATGACAGGAATGCTTGAGCTAGAGAGTATGCTGTAGAGTAGCAGGTAATGGTTCTCATTCCTGTCAGACACAATAAGCTGTTAACAGCTTGGGAGGAACCTACAAGGTGGTAAGAAAGGTAAGTGATGTTAACTACATGGTGAAATGGCTAGGCAGGAGGCAAGGGCACAAATTGTACCATGTTAACATGATGAAACCTTAGCATGATAGGGAGGCCCTTGTGCTAAGCATTTGCAGTGGGGTGCAGGAGGAGACTGAAGGAGATCTGGTGACTGGTCTCCTCAGTGAGGCTTGGACTGACACCTCAGTGGAAGGGGTAGCAATGTCCCATCAGCTATCTCCTACCCAGGTTCAAGAAATATGAGCAGTATTACAGGAGGTTTGGGAACATGCTCACTAGGAAACCAGGGTGCACCCCCTGGTGCAGCACCAGGTGGATACAGGACTACAAAGACCTATTATTAGGCAGGCTCTTTATAGGGTACATGAAGAGTCAAGCAGACTCTAAGGGAGGAGATACAGGAGATGTTGGAACTAGGGGTAATTCAAGAGTCCCACAGTCCCTGGGCCTCTCCAGTGGTGCTGGTGCCAAAGAAGGATGGTAGCACCAGGTCCTGTGTGGACTACAGGAAATTAAATAGTCACACAGAGTCAGAAGCTTACCCCATGCCTAGGACAGATGAGGCACTAGAACAGCTGTGTGGGGCTAAGTATCTTACAGCTATTGATCTTACCAAAGGTTACTGGCAGGTGCCCTTGACTCCCAGTGCTAGAGAGAGGTCAGCCAGCCTTTGTGACTCCTTTTGGCTTGTATGAGTTCAGAAAGATGCCCTTTGGAATGAGAAATGCCCCAGCAACTTTCCAAAGGCTGGTAGATCATATCCTAGCAGGAGCAGGAGGGCTTGCCCTTGCTTACCTAGATGATCTTGCTGTCTATAGCCATTTCTGGTAAGAGCACCTTCAACATGTCAGGGAAGTGCTGGGCAGACTAAAAAGGGCAGGGTGGACCATTAAGCCCAGCAAATGGCAGGTGAGTATGGCGGAGGTCTCCTACCTGAGACATAGAGTGAGGAGTGGTAAGATCAGGCCATAACCTGCCAAAGTGGAAGCCATTCAGGCATGGCCTACACCTGTTACCAAAAAACAGGTGAGGACATTCTTAGGGACAGCAGGATACTAAAGAATGCTCATCCCCAATTATAGTACCATAGCTGCTCCCCTCACAGACATGACAAGGAAAAATAGGGCAGATAAGGTAGTGTGGACCCCAGCATGTGAGCAGGCATTTCAGGAGCTTAAGGAAGCTTTGGGAAGACCTTCTGCGTTAGCCAGTCCAGATTACAGCAAATAATTTGTTGTGCAGGTGGATGCTTCAAACCATGGGGTGGGGGCTGTACTTAGTCAGATTTCTTCAGAGGGATAAGAGCACCCAGGGGTTTATCTCAGTCATAGGCCCCAACCCAGGGAGGAAAGCTATGCAGCTGTAGAAAAGGAATGTCTAGCCATAGTGTGGGCACTACAGAAATTTCAGCCTTATCTGTATAAAAGAAAATTCACTGTAGTGAAAGATCACAAACTCCTAACATGGTTAAACAGAGCCAGCCAGCAAAATGCCAGGTTGCTAAGATGGAGCCTAGAGTTGCAAGCATATATGTCAGTGCAGCACCACAGTGGGATTAGCAATGCCAATGCAGATGGGCTCTCAAGACAGGGGGTGGAGTAAGGTATACTCAGATCGACCTAACCCTCTCAAGCAATGTTTCTCAAGGGTCACTTGAAAAACTAGCTTGAGTTCTCTGGGGGGATGTGAATATAGGTAAAGGCTGCCAGTCTAGCCAGATAGAATTTTGTAGATAATTCTGCCATTTGTAAATATTAATGTAAGCCACAGGCTTGTTCTCTTAAATTTGAAAAGACTATATTGGGTGTTGAACTGCAAAAATGTAACAACAGTGCACTCTGCTGTAAGAAAACTGATAAGTCAAGTATTGTGAAATTCTTTGATCTAAAATTTGGAGCCAAGATGTCTAGAAGGAGGCATTCTGCCTATTGTTTTGAGGCCAGAGTTAATGGCTAGAATTTACATGTATAATTTATTTTATTGTTCTGGCTTCCTGACCAGCTGCAAGATCAAAAGGGCTATTAACCTCTGAGTTTCTGTTAACCTGGGAACCAGAAAGAAGTTATGTAATCTGAAATGAATCAGTGGTACTGTCTTATCAATTTAAGGACAGAATGAATGAGAGCATTTTAGCATTTGTCTTGAGAATATTCAACTTACCACCACTGCCTATGCTCTATAAGTAAGTTTATTTTAGAACCGTGTTTTCTCATAGATATTGCTAGGAAATAGAAAGATTAGATTTGTTTTTTTTTTCTGTATTGATGTCAGACCTTTTCTACTGTATTATTTTAAGCATTTCTCTGTGATCTCTGAACTCTTGACTAGCCCTATGTAGTAAGAACTATTGTCTTGTGTTTTTATTATTTATTATTAAATATTTTTAAACCTTTCAACTGTGGCTGTTTTGTGTAGAGATAATTTAAGCTCTAGAATACATTGCATGTGTATAGTGATACTGTCTAAGTCACTCCAATGAGCTTTGCTTTTCAGTCACACTTACCATTTGGATAATAATATTGTACAGTAATAATTGGACACCCTTTGTTAAGGGCCTTTTAGTAGCTGATATTAGTGGGTGGTGGCAGCTGATACTACATTTTAGACTGGGCAGAAAGGAGGTACAGCTGGAAAATCTGTGCCAGCCTTCCCCAGGAGTGTCTGTGTGTTTGTATATAACTCTTAATGCAAAGTGTGTGTGTGTCAGCTACTTAGGCAGGGACACAAAGCACTGGTTGGGCAGAGAGGGTGATGGAGGTTTTAGCTTGCCCACTAGACTGAAATCCAGACCCTATAGCTGTGCCAGTGGGGAGTCGTATTGGGGATCTAAAGAGAAAGGGAGAAACCAATCCCAGACTGACTGTGATTTATGTGTGCTCTTAAGGGAAATTGTACTTTACTGTGTGTGTATTTGTTATCCTCCCCTATGTAGACACCCCTCACTCGTGTTAGTGGTGAGGATTGATGCCCTTTGATTGCTGGGCCAGTTCACGGGTGTCACAGAACATACCATTGCCAAGATAACTCTCCTCTAAAATGTTGTGTACCCTTAATGGTTTTGAGGTAGGAGAAGAAGCACCTGATATGATCCTTTTCAGCAAATATGCCCATGAAACAAATAAATCCCAGAATCCAACTGTCTCAGTTAGGGATCCAGGTCTTCCCTAGTTGTCTCTTAAACAGGACCCTAAGGGCTATCAATAAAACCTTACTCCCTGTAACATGAGCATTCATGAGCCTCTCCACCCCTTCATTGTTGACCAGATCAAAATATATATGTATTCTCCCTTCAAAACATTGTCCTTTAAAGCCTGCAGGATATGCAAGATAATAGCAGACCCCGAAGCTACTGTATTACCCATGGTATCCATGCCACCAGCCCCTGGGCTGACCTAATCAGGACGTTGTTCCAAGGGAAATAACTGAGGAACTTCCACAGGGTCTATAACATAGCTCTCCCTTTGCACTTCTAACCCTTGAAAACCATTCTCAACAAACAATTCAAACAATCTAGCCCTCCCTATTCCGTTATGATAAAGCATCCAAGAAACTGCCTAAATATTCTCATGTTGTATGAGCTAAAACCGCCCCCTCACCATTACACACCTCATATGCATTACCTGATGGACCTGCTGGCCCTTTCAAAGGAGGAGCAAAAATTATGGGGCTCCTCTACCATGGGGTCACTCCCCTTTTTTGTCCTTCAGATTGAAGACCTTTTTATGGAGGTGCTAAAGTGATCTTCTCTCCTGCTGGCTGCTGTAACTAAGGCTTGTTTCTTCTCAAGCCTACCAAAGGACTGCTACTGTTTTGAGTCACTGCAGCCTATTCAATCAATGTCTTAGCTTGTCATGCATTGGCCTCCCATCTTGCTTGAAAATCTGACATCCTAAGGCCTCTTCTGAATTTGGTTACTAAGAGAGGGAGGAACTATTTAACCTTCAATTTGTTAGACTTATACCACACTAAACCACTTGGCTCTAACTCCCACCAATTCCAAACAGGCTAACAAAAGTGCAACTAAAAAACTCCAAGAATCCCCCACATAAAACCACTAAAACCAAGATATAGCTTCATAAATAAATGTACACAACACCACTTCCAATTCACATAGTTTGCAAGACTCTAACATTGATAGAATAATATTAATTAAACACTTTAAAACAAAAATGAACCTAGCCTATAAGACACTCAAATGATAGAGAAAGATACTTTTCCAAATAAAACAATGTAACAACATTAGTCACACTGATAGTCACTGCAGCAATACTTAAAAAGCCTAAACAAATTGCTATAAAGAATTAAGGTATCCCCTGTCTAAAAATAAACTGCACAGATAACCCAGTTCTTCTTTAAAGGTCTCATCAACAGTGAGGAATTTAGAAAGGCACACAATTTGGCCTTTCAGTATTCCTTTCTTTTGGTGCACTTTGACTATTTATCATGAGAATTTTTTTCAAATTCTTGTTTACACTTCAAGAGTTGCCACCCCATGCACCACAGTAGTGACATCTATAAATGCATTTATTCAATTAAGAAAATTTTGGATACAATTTTCAGTAATTAAATTATCAATATTAGGTGATCAAGCCAAGTTTGTATTTCGTAAAGGAAAATCATTTAAAAGTTTATTGGAAGCTAATATGAAAATCAAATTTGGTTCACACACCCCAAACTGGATGAGTAAATAAGGAATTTGTAGGTACTGTATATGTATTCATGAAGGATCATATGCTGTGGTAGATGGATTTGACAGTACCCTTGTGTGCCCAAGCAAATGTAACTATAACAGTACCAGAGTGGTTTATTTAGCCACCTGTTCAACATGCAATGCATTTTATATTGGTAAAACTAACAGAAAGTTAAAGGAAAGTATAAGAGAGTATATTTACGATATTAAAAACAATAAATTAACTAATGCTCACTGTAGACACTGTATAAAATGTGATGGTTATAAACAATTGTTATTCTTTATTATTGATAAAGTAGTAATATCAGACAGAGGTGGTGATGTTGAAAATGTTCTAGAATTTAAAGAATTAATCTGGCAATTGAGACTTCAAGCCTCAGCAGCTCCTGAGTTGAATTAAAGTATTTCTATTTCCAAGGTGTTAAAAATGAGAGTCCATAAGCTCTAAAGATTTTAAAACTTTATTTAACAATATAATACAACAAAGATATGCAATGATTTTAACATAATAATAATTTTTAAACTGTGTTTTTAAGTTGTAAACCAAACAACAAAACAGGCACAGGAAATGGCACAGTAACTATAACAAATGTAAACAAAAAAATAAAAAATAAGATACCGAGCCTGCCAGACTGAAAGGCAAAAAAACCTCTTTATTGATCAGAAATACAGGTAAGCGCATTCGCGATTAACTTATCGCTTCATCAGACAAACTAGTAAAAAGACAACTTACATTTATATCCAATAACAGCCAATCAAATATTAAAACCAATTAAACACCTTCTAAAACATTTTTACATATTATGTACCAATGTTTTAGAAGGTGCTTAACTGGTTTTCATATTTGATTGGCTGTTATTGGATATAAATGTATGTTGTCATTTTACTAGTTTGTCTGATGAAGTGGTAAGTTAATTGCGAAAGCTCTTACCTGTATTTTTGGTCAATAAAGAGTTTTTTTTGCCTTTCAGCCTGGCAGGCTTGGTATCTTATTTTTCATATTTTGTGTTTTTAAGTTGTATTTGTGACACTCCTGCACTGGCCCAGTAATCAAGAAGCCTCAGTCCTTACCACTAGCACCAGTGAGGGAAGTGCACACACAGTAAAGTACAATTTCCCTTAAGAGCACACAAAGATCACAGTCAGTCTGGGGCTGGTTTCTCCCTCTTTCTCCAGATCCCCAATAAGACTCCCCACTGGCACAGCTATAGGACTGAAACCTCAGCTGCATCGCCAAGCCAAAACCTCCAGCCCCCTGCCCAACCAGTGCTTCATGTCCCTGCCCAAGTAGCTGACACACACACACACACACACACACACACACACACACACACACACACACACACACACACACACACACACACACACACACACACACTTTGAGATCTGATTTATATGCAAACACAAACACACAACTGGGAAAGGCTGGCAGAGGTTTACTAGCTATGCTCCCTTCTGCCCAGACTATAGGGTAGTACCAGCTGCCACCAGACACTACTTATCAACTACTTTTAAGGCCCTTACCAAAGGCTGCCCAATCTTACTGTGTAATGTTACTATTAAGCCAAATGGTAAGTGTGACCAAGACTTTCAAGGTTATTTAGGTGTGGCCTGTACAGTGTCACCAACTACATATGCAAGAACTCTAAGAGCTTAAATATCTCTAAACAAACCAGCCACAATTAAAACGTTTAAATATATTTAATAATAAACATTAAAAGAACACGACAATACTCAAACAACACAGTAATTACAAAGTTCAGAATCACATGAAATATTTTAAAACAACATTGCAGGACAGTCTCAAATAAATACAGAAAACATCTAAACTAATCTTTACTATAGTCCTATCTATATCTAAGAGAAATTACTGTACCCTAGTGTTACTTGAGTTACTTACAGAGCAACTCACAAGCAGAAGTGCTGAGTGAATGTTTCTAAATCTAAGAAAAGATACAAAATGCACAGACTTTCTCTGAGAGATTTCTTAAATAATAATCATATTTAATGCTGGGTTAACTCAGATGACATCACTCTTTATCATCTGACTTCAGTTTCCATGCTAAACAGATACTAACACCTCTGTGTTAAAAATACTTATCTCTCAGATGTGCAGCTGCTAGGAAGTCAAAGAGCAATAAACACTTTACATTTTAAACCTAGTAATTATTTATGTTTCAAGACAATAGAAAGAAACTTCTAGTTCTAGACATCCTGTCTCCTTACTGCATTAACTAACTTTTATAGCACATCATAAAACACTTAATTTCAACTTATTTTCTTGAAGTTTTGCAATGTAACTCTCTATGTTCCAGCTTCTGCTATTAAAATATACATTTGCACAGGTATATAGTTTATATACATTTCTGTTATTTTTGCAGTAGGGTACACTGAAGTTACATTCTTGAAGCTCAGTACATAACATACAGTTCTCTTACATTTGTGGGACAAGCATATGAATCATATTACTATTCACAAATGACATATGATTATTTACAAAATTCCAGATAGCTGGACTGGCAGCATTTCCCTTGGGTCACATTTCTCCCCTCCCCAAAAACTCAAACTAGCTCTTCATGTGACCCTTAAGAAACATTGCTTGAGAAGGTTGAGCCTATCTGGGAATACCTTACCCCATTCCCTGTCTTGGGATTCCAGCTGCCTTGGCCCTGCTGATCCCAGTACCATGCTGCACTGTCCCATCATATGCCTGTAACCCTAGGCTCCACCATAGTAATTTGGGATTTTCCTGGCTGGCTCCTTGTAGCCATAGATTGCCCTCAGACTCCTCCTGCCTTGTACTGCAAATACTTAGCACAAGGACCTCCCTGTCACATTAAGGTTTCATCATGTTAACATGGTACAATTTGTGCCCCTGCCTCCTGCCTAGCAGTTCTACCATGTGGTTAACATCACCGGCCTAACTTACCTCCTTGTAGGATTCCTCCCAAACTGCCTGCAGTTTGTTGTGTCTGACAGGAATGAAAACCATTACCTGCTGCCCTACAGCATACTCTCTAGCTCGAACATTCCTGTCATACCAGACATTTTTCTGCTGTTGGACTTCTGCCAGGTTCTCTTGAGCGAAGCCTCTGAGTCCCCTGAACCTTGTCTTGAGGTTCAGGACATAGGCCACAACAGACTCCTTGTGGAATTCACACTCACCCTCCCACGCATCTCACATCAAATCTATAGGTCCCCCTCACACTGTGCCCATACAGCAAGTCAAAGGGTGAAAAACCTGTGGATTCCTGGGGAACCTCTCTGTAAGCAAACAACACATGGAGCAAATGTTTGTTGCAGTCCATCTTAAACTGGTCTACAAATCCCCGTAGCATCATCCTGAGTGTAGAATTTAACCTCTCAACAAGACCATTAGTCTGGGAATGGTAGGCGGTGGTCTTTAGGTACTTCCCCACACAGTACTTCCACAGACAAGCCAGCAGGTCTGACATGAAATTGGCAGCTCTTGTCAATCAGTATTTCTTTTGGAAAACCTACCCTGCTGAAAATCTCTAACAAAGCATTTGCCACCTTTTCTGCCTCAATGGAGGACAGAACCACTGCTTCAGGGTATCTGGTGGCATAACCTACTACCATTATGATATAATGTTTCCCTGTGGAACTTGGGGTACTCAAAGGCCCTACAATATCCATAGCTACCCTCTGAAATGGCTCCTCAATCACAGCCAAAGGCATCAAAGGAACTTTCTCCTTGTCTCCTGCCTTGCCTACATTTTGGCACTGCTCACAGGTCCTGCAGTACCCTATCATATCTCTGGAAATCCCAGGCCAATAAAAGTTCTGCATAATACCTCTCTTTGTATGCTTTATGCCCATATGACCTGCAAAGGGAATATCATGGACTATAGCTAGAAGTGCCAGATGGTAGGCTCTGGGCACATCCAACTGCTGTATTCTCTCACCCTCTAGCACCCCCTAAGGGGTCCACTATCTATACAGTAACCCTTTGTCCCAATATACAGATTCCCCCTTCCCTTAATAATCAGGTGCCTCACTCCTCCATCAGACCTTGTAATGTAGGGTCTGAGAGCTGAGCCTGTATCAGCTCTCTCTCTTAGTAACTCTTCCCATCTCCCCTTCTATAGGAATTCTGATATCCTCTGACAGTGGTGCCTCACTGTCAGCCTATGTACTACTGCTCACTTCTGCCCTTGCAGTCACTCTGTCCAAGAGAACATCCGTACCCACAAGTGTCTGTGGCTCACCTTCAGTCTCACTGCTACAGTGTAGCTCACTCCCTGAAGTAACCACCTCATCAGCTCTGGCTGAAAGTGTGCGGTCTGTCTGGGTCTCTCCCAGGCTACCAGAACCACATGCTTGTCTCCAAGCCTGACTGCCTGTAACTGCATGCTTACAGGGTATGGCATTATCAAAATCATTCCCTATCAGGACATCTGCAGGGATATCCTCAAGCACACCTACTTGCTTTCTTCCTTTTCCACCCTCTCAATCAAGGTGAACCCTAGCCAAAGGTATTTGGAATGGGGCCCTCTTAAAGCTCTGACAGGAGTAGACTGCCCAGGCAAGTAGTACTCATCTGTAACCATTGCAGGTTTTACAATGGTTCGGTCACAGTATGTGTCTCTCTTAGCCATTGCCTCTTTCCCATTCACTAAGATAGGATACAGCCTCTTGTAGTAGTTTGGTACTGTTGTTGTCTTGAGACAACCTACTATTGGCATTTTGTCATTCTGACTTACTGGCTCTCACACCTTTTGTTCCCCACCTTGCCTCCGTGGACATCTATATGCTACATGGCCCCAGTGGTTGCATTTAAAACATTTAACCCTTGGCCCTGAATGTGTACCTGGACCAGTGGCTTCCACTGCTACTGGTGGACTCTGTTGGGACAGTCTGGGCTGCACACCATGGATTCCCTTAGAACCATGAGCAGCACTGAGTGTCTCTTTCCTGTGCAGTGATGCCCTGCTTGCTAGGTACAGGTCTTCCTTCTTCTCTAACTTATCTGCAGCAGTGCATTGTCTATCAGCTAACCAGATTCTCATGTCCTCAGGCAAAGTACTAAGGGCTTGTTCCCTCATCAAAAGTTCTGCCAGCCCTTCAAAAGTGGTGACCTGACATCCAGTTACCCACCTATGAAAATAAGTGCTTAGTTCAGCAACATATTCACACACACTTTCATCTGCCTTGTGCCTATGGTCATGAAACCTTTTCCTATAAGCTTCAGGTGTTAACTTAAAACATTCTAGCAAACAGCTCTTTACAACATTATAATTTAAACAATAAGTATCAGACAATTTGGAGATAACAGTTACAGCTTTACCATGGAATAAGGGTGTCAGGAACCATACCCAGAGCTCTTAGTCAACATTATACTGTTTATATGCCCTCTCAGACATATGAATGAAACTATCAAAATTATTCCCCTCTGTAAATTGTGGAAGAAATGTACTGACCTTTGTTGCTTTTGGGGTTTGGTTACTCCCTTCCCCATTACCTCCATGACTCTGATGAAGACTCAGAACATTCTTTTCTTGTTGCCTCTGCCTCTCATTCTCCTCAGTCTCCAGATGTCTCAGCCTCTCTGCTGCTTCTGTTTCCGAACTCCTGGCCTCCAACTTGTCTATTTAACTCCGGACGGATTTTGAAGTCCTCTGTGGAAATGTCGAGCTGTACATTTTCTGAGAGTTGTACATCTCCTCGGCCAGTCTGATTTTCCTCCTCATTACTATTCTGTGATGCAGCTGTGACTAAAGCTGCAATCATGTCTGCTTTAGTCAGGTTGACATGCACCAATCCTTTAGCCTGGCACATCTCAGCCAACTGGCTCCTTGTCTGCTTGCCATACTCCTCTGCTGAGATGCTTGACTGCTCTCCCTGACTAACTAAGCTAAGAAAAAATAAATAAAACAATTGTGATATGAACTCTGAATGTTTGCTGTGTTGCTAATTAGGAGTACAAACACCTTCAGTGACCACTGTACACAGGCTACAGGAATTCAATATCCATACCACTACAAGCTAATTAAAATGTGATGTGGCTAACTCACCACTGTCAACCAATTAATATGTGAGGTGGATATCCCACCACTGCCAACTAATTAATATGTGACACCCCTGCACTGGCCCAGTAATCAAGGAGCCTCAATCCTTACCACTAGCACCAGCAAGGGATGTACACATTGGGAGGATGGCAAGTACACACACAGTAAAGTAAATTTTCCCTAAACAGCACAAAGAGATCACAGTCAGTCTGGGGCTGGTTTCTCCCTCGATCTTCAGATCCCCAATAAGACTTCCCACTGGCAAAGCTATAAGGTTGAGATCTCAGCCGAGTGGCCAAGTCAAAACCTCCAGCCCCCTCTCGGTCCAACCACTGCTTCGTGTCCCTGACCAAGTAGCTCACACACACTTTGAGATTTGATTTATACACAAATACAAACACACACCTGGGAAAGGCTGGCACAGATTTACTAGCTATGCCCCCCTTCTGCCCAGACTATAAGGTAGTACCAGCTGCCACCAACCACTAATTATCAACTACTTTTAAGGCCCTTATCAAGGGGACCCCAATCTTACTGTGTAATGTTACTATTAATCCAACTGGTAAGTTTGACCAAGACTTTCAAGGCTATTTAGGTGTGGCCTGTACAGTGTCACCAAATACATATGCAAGTACTCTAAGAGCTTAAATATCTCTAAACAAACCAGTCACAGTTAAAAGGTTTAAATATATTTAATAATAATTAATAAAAGAACAAGACAATACTCAAACAACACAGTAACTAAAGAGTGCAGAATCACAGGAAATATTTTAAAACAACATTGCAGGACAGTCTCAAATAAATACAGAAAACATCTAAACTAATACTTACTATATTCCTATCCATATCTCAGAGGAATTACTGTACCCTAGACTTACTTACAGAGCAACAGACAGGCAGAAGTGCTGAGTGAATGTTTCTAGGTCCAAGACAAGATACAAAATGCACATACTTTCTCTGAGAGAGTTCTTAAATTAATAATCAACATTACTGCAGGTTAGCTCAGATGACATCACTCTTTATCACCTAAATTCAGTTCCCAGGCTAAACAGATATTAACATCTCTGTGGTAAAAATACTTATCTCTCAGATGTGCAGCTGCTAGAAAGTCACAGAGCAATAAAAACACTTTACATTTTAAAGCTAGTAATTACTTCTGTTTCAAGACAATAGAAAGAAACTTCTAGCCTTAGACATCCTGTCTCCTTACAGTATTAACTAATTTTTATAGCACATCACAAAACACTTTTAATTTCAACTTATTTTCTTGAAGTTTTGCAAGGTAACTCTATATGTTCCAACTCATACTATTAAAACATGCATTTCTGTTCTTTTCCAGTAGAGTATACTGTGGTTACATTCTGAAGCTCAGTACATAACATACAGTACTCTTACATTGTGGGACAAGCATATGAATCCTACTACTATTCGCAAATGACATATGATTATTTACAAAATTTCAGATAGCTGGACTGGCAGTATTTCCCTGATGTCACAGTAGTATTACACAATATTATAGGTTTTTGGTATTGAATATTTGTAACAAAGATGATTCATAGGCTAAACAGTGCATTTTTGCTTTAATATTTTAATTCGATAATTAAATAATTAATTAGTTTCACTGTGACTGGTGGATGGGGTTTATATATTGTGGGTGCTTTATTGCGTAAAGTAAGATATGGACTAAAGTGCTTAGTTGCTTGTTTAATAAACTTTGCAATGTTACGGTGTAGGTATTGCTCAAAGTGTTTCTTTTTTTTTTTTTGTTTAGTTTATTCATACATTTTTCCACAACTTGAACTTCCACATATGAACCCAAACAACTAACCTGAAACCAATCCCACTTACTGTCTCATTTTCCTCTTGCTTTTTTTGTTAAAGTACGCCCTATGCTAATAAAACAAAAACATTGGTCCATTAATAACCACATAAGAAAAGATACCTGATGACAATAAAAATGAATAGCTATGTAAACAAATTTTCTTCAAAGCTGTTAGTAGCTGACAAGGCACCCACCACACAACCAATGTTCCATCTGAGAGGAAATCCTTTGAAGCAGGAACCCAACACCACTTGACAAAACCTATATTTTTTAACTCAGAATTAAAACTCTGATGAAGAAAGCTGCAGTGAAAATGCATCACAAACTACAGAGATACCAAACAGTAGAGCAAAAGTCCCCAAGGAAAAGACCCTGACAACATAAGCACATTGACAATAGCAAAGAAAGAACAAAAACAATAAACCTAAACCATACAAACTGAAACAAATTGAAAGTTACAAAGGGGAGGTTTAATCCCAACCCTCATAATCACTCAGTTTGCCACTAATGAAACAACTGCTCTCAAGATAAAACAGTTTTCTTCTCATTTTTTCTTTTTTTTTAATATCCTCCATGTACCCAGCCACAAAAAGCTAAGGTGGTAAAGTTCAACCTTATTGAAAAGTTCATCTTATTAAAATAAAAGAACTCAAATGAATTAAGTGTCAGCGGGTGATCCCCTCTTTGAACCCAGATTGCTTAGCTTACAATCGAGATATAGAAACCAACAGCCAACAGAACTTGAGTTATCAAATCCTAAAGTGGTTGATTGGAAAATGTACATCATGTGCACAGCCCTTCTCCATTTCACCAAAACTGTAATGAACCCATTACCAGCATAGGCTTAAATAACCTGAACACCCTCCCCAGCTCACAGAACTGTCACAAAGGACTCTGCAGTGAGAGCGTCCACTGCAGGAGTGAACAAATGGATGAATCATATATTTCATAAATTAGAATGTTGATGCTAGGTGTTTGCCCTTGCTGAAGGGGAAGTGACCTCAGAACTGACTGAAATAGGTATAGGGGTGCATGGGAGCAGTATACATTGCAGGACAAAAAGAGTTTCCCCTTCATAAATAATAGTTAGGGTATAAAATCATTCCAGATGCATTGATGCAGTCTGGATGACTTTCACTGATCTGGCATTCAGCTAATTGTCTGGCATCTCTACTTACAACTGGGCTAAACTACTGAAAAGTTTCTGATTTATAAGGTTATTTTTGCAAGCATAGCTGCTGACAACACTTTAATCATCTGAAGTTTCAGCATAATGTTCTATGAAACTAGGTAATAAACAAATGCATTAAAATATTTATTTGGTTAGTTCATCAAAAGTGATGTGCTAATGAAAGTGCAACGCTTCTGTTTGATTTGTAAGGAAATACAGGTTTACCTGAACTTGTAAAATAACAGTTTAAAGCAATATCCTCTTATTGGCCTTGAGCAATGCTTAGAGGTGCACATGGCCATTATGGTTTACCCAACAGGTTTATCACTTAGTCTACAGTCCCATTCTTAGCTATGTTACTGAAGTATGAGCAGTGAATGACAGAGAAATGCCATACAGAAATAAGGTTTCATTGCAGTGTCACTGGGCTTACTCTGTCCAAGAGATAAAAAGCTTAGTCACCCAGAAAAGCTTCAGAATAGATCTCTTGCACATTGAAACTGAGAAGAGTCAGTTGAGTTGGCTCAGGTACGTAAAGTAAAACCCATTGATCAATTGTCATTACATTTATTCAGAGTGTGCCCACTAGGAGGTTTCAGGGCACAGCTGGAACACACTGGAAATGTATATCATTTGGCTGACAAGAGGACCCTTGGAGAGATTGCACTCTGGCTGGGGCTACTTCATCTACTGCCATTGTAAGCTTTACCAAGGAAAAACTAAAGGCAAGTGAAGGTGTTAGTCTCTGATTAATTTTAATTGCTAGCTGCTCTCTTCCTGACATAGGCAGTCAGCTATATATTACCATTTTTTCCAGTTCAGCCATAGAAATACCAAACATAGCAACTGAATCCTATGATATGATGTTGTTATCTAATATTAACTTAAACCTGTTCCTAAAATGTAGCTCATTCCTTTCCTAACTTGGAAAGAACTTGGCAAATTATGTCACAAATACAATGTGCCTGAACAGCTCCTCAGGTAAAGTTCTGATCATTTCATGATACATACTTTTATACTAGGTGTCAGATGTGCAGCTACCTTTCAGTATTATAGCATTATGTTTGCCAAGCAAGAGTTATCCAAAGTTAGATTCCATTATTTTTATATATAAATCACAAGTCTTGAAACAAAACTGACAATTAAAACCATGGCATCTTGCATATTCAGAATAGCAGTACAGTGGTTACTAATACAGATCATTTATTTAAAATTAGGACTTTCTTCGGCAATGCTAACTTATGATTTCTGAGACAGAGACAGAGGGAGAGAGAGAGAGAGAAAGTAAAATGACAAATAAAAATGTATAGCCACCTTCTTCATAAAATCTTTGAATGGTCTACTGAGTGCTTCACAGCTGCTGGCATACAGTGATGGAAATGCTGCAGTACTTTGCTGATACCTTCACAGGTTCAATTCTCAGGATTATGACTTATTGGTTTTCAAAATGAGTGACTGCCACAACCCCACATCAGCATTTTCTTCTCATATATGTATCAAGATTATTTTATAAAGAAATTAACAAATGACTTCTGATTGTAAATAGAACCTTGTTCCATAACATAAGAACGTATGTACATTTTTCTTTTGTTTACCCAACCTGGTATTAGTTGCGTTGATATACAGTCCAAGCACAGACTCTCAGGTGAAAGTGGATAAATGGATTAGACTGTCTAAGTGACTTAAGAAAAAAAATCAGAATATACTGATAATTCCTGAAGCATTTGCTGTAACCTAAAAAAAAAAAAAAAAAAAACAATATACCCCCGGATTTACTAATCTTCCATGCAGGACTAATCTAGTCCTGCAAAGAAGCGGCAGTTTAAGAGGAGGATGGCAGTGCACCATGCATATTAATGAAGGCGTGCTGCCTAACCTCCTAATCCTACATGGAGCATGGACGAGTGTAGGGGGGCATGTCTGAGAGCAGAGCTCTCAGAATGAACATGCTTCTGCAAAGTAGAACAGCAGAAACTGTAAATAAATGAGCGAGACCACTCATAGGTGTCTGCATATCTCTACCAAAAGTCCACATGTGTACAACAGCTACAGTACATACAAATAAAATGAAGAAACCATTTTGGTTTTTTTTTAAAACCCCAAGTACAGCTAACTGTAGGTGCGCGGGTTTGCCCATCACTTAGCTACAGTTAAAGCAGCTGAAAAGGCTGAAGAGGATAACAAGGAATATATATGCAAATGAAGCAGCAAATCAGTAGTGTAGTGGTTAGAGCATCTGACTACCAAACAGGCATTCCCAGTTCGAGTTCCACTGCAGCACATATCATTTTCCATGTGAAATCTGTATATGGACATATTTTTACATCTTTTCGCTGTATAGCCTACATAATAACATTTAAATGTGAACTGGAGTACTGCATTAAATGCACATGTCAAGTGTCAGTGTCATAATGAATAAGGAACTAGTAAGCAGGTTTAAACACAAATAAGCAGTAATAAGCATATATAAACACTAGTAAGCATGCTTAAGTGCATTTGCATGGGAGTAAGCATTGCCTACACAGATTAAGCAATGTAGAGGCTAACTGAGTGTTAGAAACTGTAACCAGAGGTTAGCAGTGCTTATCTCTGCGCAAACCTGCTTACAACTGCTTTAAAGTGCCTTAATCACTCTGTACCCAATGGCGCATGTACTGCCCAGCAACAAAATAAACAGACTCTGCAAGTCTTGAACCCAGGATCCTCTACACCAAAGTCACAGTAGTGAACCACTAAGCCATCATAGCAACACAGAAGAGTAAGGTGTCAACAAACAAATCCTCACCATAGGAAAATCAAACTGAACATGTGAAATGAAACAATGTACAGTGTGTTGTTGTATAACCTGCCACAGAACAAAAATATATGAATTGGAGTACTGCAGTAAGGCCAGATGTGAGGTGTTATTGCAATAAAGTGTGAAAGTTCCCAGGACCCCATAAAGCATATGTACACATGAATCAAGGATACAAGACACATATATAACATGTAATGAAGAAGACATCAATGCCAAAAGGCAAATATCATGCAAATCGAATATTAAGCACCACTAAGCATTGCATAGCACTGCTTCCCAGAATACTGGCAGGACACAACCAGTGGGAGAAACAGTGTCAACCTGCTAAGTCTAATCTTAAACAAATGCATGTTCATCCCTAATGGGACAACCTCAAAAATTCTTCTAAAAAGAATCCTCGGAGTAATATACCATGCTTCACAGGTAACAAAGAAGGATACGTTTGTTTGTGGACTGAATGTGTGGGAAGCCTGAAGATGCATGGGGTGAGACAACTTACATGATGGGTCCCGAGAAGTGGAGAGTGGGCAATGTGTCGTGGTGTGGTGAGATTCGGATGGAACCTGTAGGAAGGATGATTGATGTGGAGGAGGAAGGGGTGGAGGGAATGATGGGTAAGACGTTATGGGCCGAGGTGTGCCAGGGTTGGATGGACCCATTCTAATGGATGTAAGCAAGAAAGGAGGGGGGAAGCAGGAAGTGAACTGAGACATACCATTTCCCATGGCAAAGCACGTTATGAGTAATATGTATGTTGCATAACCCATGAAATAACATATATATATGAATTGGAGTACTGCAGCCATGAAAGAACATACATATATATATATATATATATATATATATATATATATATATATATATATATATATATATATATATATATATATATATAAACTGGAGTACTGCAGGAAATGCACATGTGAGGCATCAGTATCATTATGCATAAAGCAGTAGTTAGGTTAAGCAGCAATAAGCAGTAATAAGCATATGTCAGCACTATTAAGCAAGTTTAAGGCCGTATGCACAGGTTTGCATGGAGGTAAGCACTGCTAATCTCTGGTTACAGTGTCCTACACTCAGTAAGCTTCTAAATTGCCTAACCTGTGTAGGCAGTGCTTACCCCCATACCAACCTGCTTACAACTGCTCAAAAGTACCTTAATCACACTGTATCCAATGGCCCTTGAGCTGCCCAGCAACAAAAAAAGCAGCCTCTGCTAGGATCAAACCTAGGACCCTGAACACCACAGCCAAAGTGATTTACCATTAAGTCATCCCAGATATACATGCCCTTGCTGTATTCACAAACATATCATCCAGCCCAGTCATTCAACAGTACAGAGAATGTATTCCAACATGTAGATGCATGTGTGTGAGTAAATATATTAATGTCAAAATGGTTACAACATGTTGATATATGTATATATATATATATATATATATATATATATATATATATATATATATATAAATATGTATGAACATATAAACATGCAAATGCCTACATCTATAGATATATATGTCCACATCTACATGTCTAAATATATACAGCAGGTTTTATATATATATATATATATATATATATATATATATATATATATATATGTCAGCAGAAATATATACATATATATATATATATATATATATATATATATATATATATATATATATATACACATATATAGGTATATATGAACATACATCTGTAGATAATGGGGAAGTAACAAAACATATATGTCCTCATGCAATGTTAATGGGGTTGAGAAGCCCCACACAATATATGTCTGGTACGAATAGGTATACCCCCCCAGCCAAGCACGACCCCCACCCCCTGTAATATAGTAACAAGTGGTGCAGATCCCATAACCAGGACCAGACACAACATGGCCATATCTAGGACACATATAAACAGACACATATATGCAGATACAGGTATATATATATATATATATATATATATATATATATATATATATAATGTAACTACACATACACACACAGAGATTTGTACAGTAATATACATATTAGTACGTGCACATAATATGGAGCAGCCTGTATTCCTATAGTCACCACCTTACCAACTCGAAACTGTATGAGCCACCCATACGAATGACATTCATAGCCTGCAACATATACCCACAGAGATATCAAAGGATATAACACCACACACAGGTGTGCATAAATGAATGTGAAAGCTTTATTTGTGTACTATGACAGTTTTATATGCCATGTCATTTAGCTGTTTAGACACTGACATCCATATGAACAGTGTAATGCAACTGTGAAACAGTTATACTAAGACAGTAGTCTGGAAAGGTTGACATATGTTGCTGTCCAGGCTGAGGCCATCAAGTAGTACATCAGTAATGACAGACGGGGCCACAGCATACCAGACAATCAACAGTACGTAATGCAGATGTATAGGTCAGCAGCCTCTATCTACACTCTGTACACAATCCGTAGGGGGTACAGACCCCAGTTGACACCATGGGATGTATCTGTTACATAGCAAGGCATACCTAACACCATCACAATCACACTGACAAACAAAACATCCCGCATGGCAGGAGGCAGTAGGCCTGCATTTACCCAAGGTGGATTGTATGGTGAAGTACATCCAGATACCTTAAGGCAGCTTATCCCAGATACCCACACATGTTGTAACAGCCTAGGTTAGTCATGGTGCACCCCCCCTACACTCACTAATACTGGGCCATATATCACTGCTACATACACTGGCCTCTGGAGTGCATTAGGGCACACGTATTGTGTAGGTGAAACCCACACATATATGGCCCCAACCCCCCAGTATGTGTGGGGGACACAACAGCAGTGCAGTGATGGCAGAAATGACAGCATGACATACACACAGCCCACTACATAACAACCCCTGACAGCATGTCATATGTGCAAAGCCTGGTATGTAGGTGGAGGACAGAGGCTGGAACACAGGCACATATGTGTAAAACTGTTGTCATACAGTAAGCAATATATGTATATGTATATGTGTACATATCTATATGGATATATGTATACTTATTTATACATATATGTTCACCATATGTCCTCCACATGGAGTGGAGCCCTACCTCAGCCCCAATAGTCCCAACCTATCAGTGCAAGGGGATGTCACATATGTAGTGCAGGTATATTTGTAGACTATTGCTACTGTAATAGGGATTGTCTTCACAGAAATGGTGTGTGTGGGAGGCCACATCTGCTGTTAACATGTGCGCCATTGGCTACTTACAGACATCCTAATGTCAGCATAGTACAGTACCACTGCTAGCACATCAATGCCTCTGTGGATTACAGCTGCGACATGGCCAATATATGTGGACAGTCTGACACACTCGGGTCAGTCCAGGGGTATACACAGAACCCCTTCATGCAAGACATGGACTGTGGGCTCACAGCAATGTGGATAAACAGCCATGTAGATGGGCATAACATATACATACTATAGGGTTATGCATTCCATAGGTTATGTCTTCATACACACCCTGTCCTGTGGTACAGAGGTGCCATGACCACATACTATCATACCATCCACTATAGCATCCCACTGATCAGCATACCACTGCTGACATACACATACTGTATGTGGCCAGGCAGCAGTACATCTGGCAAGTATTTGGACATGACATCTCACTGGATAAGTACAGTAAGCTGCTAGGCATGTAACAAAGCACAGTGCAGGCTATAGGCAGACTGACTCAACAATGGGCTACATCTCCTATGTGGGAATACACATGTACCTGCGTAGATAGCAGGCTCTACAGGCATGTCGCATCACAGAGTAACAGACACCTGTGTGAAAGTGCATAACCACAACCAATGAGAACACAGTCACACCCACATATGGTAAGCTAGCGTACTATTACAGTATATGGACTATCTGATGTACACCATCCTCATATGAGCCACTCACATAACAACCCTACATATACTGAGCCGCTACACAGTGTGGTTTGGGACATGTGTGTGTTCACCCCTACAAACATGTAAGCTGATAGGGTGACATTCAGTGGAGCAGCGTGTAACATCAGATAGAACAGGACCAAGAACAATGACATCTACCACAGTCTCTACACAGGCCAAGGTACATATGCACTATACACACACTGTCAACAATTACCAGACTTACACATACCTCAGTACTGTGAACAAAACCACAGAATGCCTAGGCTATGTCCTCAAATACATCCCCTACTATACATAACATGTGTAACAGTCTGATATCACACTGGCTTGTTATCAGATATGCTGTCAATGAATATGGTGTACAGAACAAATGCACCCCCTACTGCATGACATATGTACAAAGGTTGACAGGGTTGTGGCTGGAGGCACAAACACAGGCCCAATATTGACATGTCACTGTGATGACCTCATACATCTCCTGTCATAACAGGGTGTGGAGCAACATATGTCCTATGAGGGATATGATGCCAGTAACTCTCCGAGCTGTCACCATCTACTGACTGCAATCCTGACACTACCTTCTGCAGTTGAGAGATAGGCGCTCTGTGGTAACACAAGGCCCCACACACTGCCCAGTCTGCAGATGACCCTACAGATGGGGATTATTCATAAACATAGCACTGACATGACAAGTATTAAAACATGTAGGACAGCCATATCTACACACACCCTGTTAAACCAATAGTACCCTAACTGCAGTATAGCAGCACTTACAGTCTGTAGTCAGGACAGGCACATCCCCCTCCTGTGTGTTGACCTGTTTCCACAGTGTCTGTTGTCAGAAGTTAAGTCCCCAACCCATCTGTGATGCTGTTTGCCAAACAACAGATCTAGTTCCTGCTCACAGTGAATGAAAAGGCCCAACACCAACATGATGTTCCTAGATATTGGAGTGTATTTCCATGCAATTGGCTATGGGAATGTTACCACAGCTGTTCCATATGAAATCAGCTAGAGGAGGGCTGTAATCCGTGGAGAGGCCATCAGCTGATTATGAGCATTACTGACAATACACATGCCGCTGCCTAAGCAAAGCAGGTGTATGTCTCCACATCCACCAGAGAGGGAGTGAGAGAGGCAGACAGAGACAAAGATAAATCAGGGTGGGTTGGGAGAGTAAAAGGTAAGCATGTTTGTGTCACACACCTACCAGTCCAGGGTATCGAACCTGTGACTGACTATGTACTGATACCACATCTGTTATCCCTGCATGGTGGATATTGTGATTTATGCTAGGGGCACCATATAAGAGATTTTGAAAACATACTCATCAGTGGGTGCAGTTGTTATACACTCACAACCACCTCCACACAGGACATGAATGACAAACATCAACACATAAAGACACACACACCTGGGATTAGAACCCTTACTAAACTACTTATTACACTACAGCACTGTGCCATTATAGAACATGCCATAGAGATTACTAGAATACACTTTCCCCAAAGGTTTATTTCACAGTGAGTGACATCAGCAGGACTGCCAAAGTAGAGTGAATGAATTGTAGTGAGTGTGACTAGCCAAACATGCATTGCTCTCTACACAGGCATAGGAACAGATACAAAAGCATCCACAACTTCTATGTGTGAGAATAGAACCCCTACCAGAGTTCTATACCACACTACACTGTTATAGCATCACAGAGATTGCTGGAGTACTCTTTCCCCAAAGGTGTACTTCACAATGATTGTCATCAGCAGGATTGCCAAAGTAAGGCATTTGAATTATATTGAGTGTGACTAACCTAAAGTGCCCTAATTAGTCTGTATGGGTTAACCGCTGTTCTGGCCAGAAGAAAAATAACCTGCCTATGCAGGTCATGAACCCAGGACTCTATACACGATAGTCACAGTAACTAATTACTAAGCCATCACAACAGTCTATGAAACTGCGGTTTCACCAAAGTAATCCCACCATAGGCTAATCAAACCTCCAGGTTAGTGACACTGCACGAAGCATCAGAAACCATCCATGTGCAACTAACAGTGGGCAAAACTGCCTTTCAGTTTGTAGCCTGCTATAGAACACCCTCCCTATTACAGGAACCCCACTTGGCATTCCTGAGAACACTGGAGAATATGAAGGTCTCTCCAAACACTATGTTATTGGGTGACTTCAACTACCCAAACATTGACTGGGAAAACTACTCAAGCCCAAACATCCTCACCCAACGGTTCCTTGAATTTATAAACTCTAACATGATGGAACAACTGGTCACCACTCCCACAAGAGTAAACAACATATTGGACCTGGTAATCACCAACATGGGGACTCTATGTTCCACACCAGAGGTAAACCCCTCGTTGGTAAGATCAGACCATAAACACATTTCCCTAGACATCCATATCCCGTCCCCACCCCCAGCGAAGGAAATCACAGTAAAGAATTTCTCAAAAGCCAACTCTGCACTTCTCAAGACTGAGGTGGAATCCTTCAAAGCCCCCGGGCCAGAGGACAATACAGCCCAATCTGCAGAATCCTTTACAAATGCATTCTATGAACACCTGCAGGAATGCATGGATCGTGCTATCCCAAATAAAACCAAGACTCACTCCTCCAAAAACAGTAGACCTGTCTAGTGGACCCCGACCATAAATAAGCTATACAACAGAAGGAGGAAGCTACTACATGACAGAGCAAAATCCCAAAAAGGGAAGGCATCTCTGATCAGTATTAGCAAGAAACTTCGATCACTCATAAAGTCATCAAAGGCCAGTATCGAAAGTAAAATTGCCCTAGACACTAAAGATAATCACAAGGCCTTCTTTAGTTATGTCAGGAATATGGGTGGAAACTCGCAGATATGCTCTGAATTGTTGCATAACGGTACAAAATATACCGAACCTACAGACATAGCCAACATCCTGGCTGACAGATTCAGCGCAAACTTCTCCCCCCTTCCCCCCCAAAGTAGCAAATGCCTATCCCAACTGAATGTAACCTCCCTGACATCACAGATGCGCAGGTGAAAGCTGCCCTCTCCAAAGCAAAAAACACAGCATCTATGGGACCGGATGGTGTCCCAGGCTGTGTCTTACACGAGCTCCAAGAAGAACTGAACCCTCACATTAAGTCACTGTTCAAACTTAGCCTTACTACAGGATATGTACCCAAAAAATGGCATACAGCTACAGTGGTCCCACTCCACAAAGGTGATGCCACAAAGGACCCTGGGAACTATCTCCCCATAAGCCTGACTAGTCTGGTCTGTAAAGCTGTGGAGCGTATTATCATGGAACTCATAAACAAAGACATTGGGAGCCTCCAGACACTGGACCCTACCCAATTCAGCTTTGTTAAGGGCAGATCTTGCCTCTTAAACCTAGTTGATTTCTTTGAAACAGTTACCAAAGCCATAGATGAGGGCAAGGTAGTCCACACAGCCTACCTGGACCTCGCAAAAGCCTTCGACACAATACCCCACTGGCATCATAAATAAGCTTACCAGCTTAAATATCAACCCTATATCACAAGATGGGTTGCAAACTGGCTCAGGGATAGAACCCACATGGTCAGAATTGCAGGTGCCATGTCCGAATCCAAACCAGTTACAAGTGGCATCCCACAGGGCTCAGTTCTGGGACCTCTCTTGTTTGGTATATACTTCTCTGAGGTTCAGGCTAACACAGGGGGATTATGGCTGACAAAGTTCGCAGATGACTGCAAACTGGGGGCAATAATCAAATCTCTAGCTGACACAAGCATCCTCCAAAAGGGTCTCACAGAGATGGATGCTTGATGCCAGAGCCGCAGCCTCAAGCTAAATGCTAAAAAGTGCATCGTCATCCCCTTTGGGAAAAACAAGGTGCCCACAAATTACAACATAGGTGGTAATCCATTAAGTAAGGAAGAAGTAATTAGAGATTTGGGGACCAACGTAGATAGTAATCTCTCCTTTGATAATCACGTTGCCAAAGTGGTTAGAAAGACCTTCTATATAGCCCACCTTATCACGAAAGGGTTTGCATCTAGATCAAGAGCGGTCATTGTGCCCCTTTACTCGTCACTTATCAGGCCCATAATTGAATACAATGCCCCTTTTGGGATGTACCTTACCCAACACCTACAGCAACTGGAGAGACCCCAAAAGTACCTCACCAAGAGGATCAGGGGCTGCAAACAGATGTCCTATACAGCTCGACTAAAGAAACTCCAGCTCTACTCAGTTGCTTACCGCTTATTCAGAGGAGATCTATGCCTGACGTACAAAGCCATGTCAAACCCAGAATTAATGGACATACTCCACCTCAAAAAATCCAAGTCCCTTAGAGCTACACGCTCCAGGGACTTAAACCTCAGCACAACAATAAATAGGACATGCTGGAGGGACAGATTCATTTCTCAGAGGCTCCCCTCACTCTGGAATAGAATCCCAATTCATGTTAGACATAGCCCCTCGCGAAATCAGGACACGTGGATGGGAAATCGCAAATTCACCCCTGGGATCTCTTCTGTGTCCCTGCTAGACAGAGGCACAGTAAACTAATCTTAAAGGGTACCTTCTGTGACCTACTTTACAGAGGCACAGTAGGCTAATCTAATAGGGAGGCGTAAGCCAAATACACTCTGGCTAGGCTTATAAATGCCCTAGGGCAGATAGCCTAGTATCTACCTATGAACCTATGAACCTATGTGAAAGGAATGTATATACAGTTGTCCACAAAAGACCTCTCCAAGGCCGTCATGCTACTCAAAGCAGAAGTGACAATGTTTGTGACACCCATGGAGACAGGAGCTGACATTTCAGCTGATCAAACCTGCACTAAGGCACAGTATGAGCACAGCCATCTGTGCATGATTCCTGACATCCCACATAGAGCCACGGTGCTCACCTCCCAAATAATCAAGCCAATCTGGTGGTCTCCTGCCATTAACACAGTATACAACAGACATTAGACACTGTTGAAGAAATAAGGATAATCCAAGGATGCAAACAACTCCCTTACCAGCCCAAGTAAGACATTGAGATCCCCCATGGAATCCTCCAAAGCTGGTTATGTAACTAAAATCACCACAGATTCCACAGAAAACCACACAGCATTCTAGTTATGTCCGAATTCTAACTGGCAATACTCAGAAGTACTCTGAGCTGCAACAGAATGGCATTACATAGACTGCTCCCACAGAATATGCCAGTATCCTGGCAGATTGATTTAGTGCCACATTCACACACTCTCACCCCCAAAAGGGCCCATGTCAATATGAAAAGGGTTCCATTGCCCAGTAATCACAGCCACACAGGTAGAAAACCCACTACCCACAGCTAAGAATACAGCATCCCATGGGACCAGATGACATCCTGTGCTGTGTACTACATGACCTACAAAATGGAATAGCAACTTGCCAACTGTCGTGTAATCATAGCCTGTCATCAGGACTGGTGCCCACTGAGTGGTGCACAGCTGTAGTTATCCGACTCCATAAGGGAAGATATACCTGTGATCCCTGGAACTACCGTCACATCAGTCTGACGAGCCTGATCTGATCTGCATGGCCATGGAATGCATTAACAGGGATGTTTTGAATGCAGACATTGGAAACTCTCAAACTCTGGACCCCACACAGACTGGGCTCATGGAGGGACAGTCTTGTCTACTGAAACTGATTGACTGCTTTGACTCAGTCTGCATAGCTGTTGAAGAGGGTAAGTCAGTCCACAAAGCCTATGTGGACCTCACCAAGCCCTTCAACACCATTCCCCAGTCTGGAAAAATAGATTAACATACTAATCCAGCCATACATCCCTATGCCACTCAATGGTGTGCCACATGGCTTACTGACAGAGCCCAAACTGTAGATGTAACTGACTCCAAATCCTTCCCCAGACAAGTGACAAGTGGAGTACCTCAGGGTTCAGTTCTGGGACCACTGTTGTTTGGCATCTACATCTCTGAAGTACAGGCCAACAGTATGGGACTCAGACTAACAAAGGTAACAGATGACTGCAAAATGGGGGTTATTATGAGCCTGACTGTATTGCATGATATGTTGCTGATACCAGTCTGACATCATACAGGTGGGATGGAGTACTGTTAACATTTTGTGCCCTTGCCGTGTTATGTCCTGGTTATGGGATCTGCAACAGTTGGTAGTGTATTGCAGGGCAGACGTGTTTGGCTTTGGGTGGGGGGGGGATACCGATTTATGCATAACGTATGTTGTTTGTGCCTGTCAACCCCATTAATGGCGCATGTGGACATATATGTTTCTGCTATGTTTCCACTTTATCTACAGATGTATGTCCATATATACCTATATAGATATAAATATCTGCTTACATATATATGTGTGTGTATATATATGTATATATATATATATATATATATATATATATATATATATATATATATATATATATACATATATCAATATGTTGTATCTGTTTAGACATTAATATATTTTCACACACACATACATCTACATGTTGGAATACATTTTCTGTACTGTTGAATGACTGGGCTGGATGATTATGTTTGTGAATACAGGAGAGTTATGAATACCTGAGATGGCTTAGAGGTAAATCACATTGGCTATGGTATGCATGATCACGGGTTTGAGCCTAGCAGAGGCTGTTTATTTGTTGCTAGGCAGAACAAGGGCCGATGGATACAGAGTGATTAAGGCACTTTAAAGCAGTTGTGTATGGGTTTGCGCAGAGGTAAGCACTGCTAAGGTCTGGTTACAGTTTCTTATACTCACTTAGCTGCTGAATTACTTAACCTGTGTAGGAATTGCTTAGCTCTGTGCAAACCCATGCAAACCTGCTTACAACTGCTTTAAAGTGCCTTAATCACTGTGTATCCAATGGGCCATGTTCTGCCCAGCAACAAAATAAACAACTCTTGCAAGGCTCAAACCAAGGACACTGCACACCATAGACAAAGTGACTTACCACTAAGCCATGACAGATACAAAGAGATTTGATGTTTTTAGAAACATATCATCCAGTCCAGTCATGCAATAGTACAGAGAATGTATACCAACATCTAGATGTATAATATCTAAACAGATACAACATATCTAGATATGTAGTTTTATATATATATATATATATATTCATTCATTCATTCATTTCTATACTATATACATATATATACATATATACTATATACATATATATCAATATATATGCACATATATACATATATACATGCATATGCCTAACTCGACACATATGTGTCTACATCTATATGTCTACATATACACAGCACGTTACATATGTGTATGTAGATTATGTAGATAGATATCTATGTAGGTGTATATGGACATAGTTTATATATATATATATATATATATATATATATATATATATATATTAGCAGATATATAAATCTATATAGGTATGTATGGCCATACATCTGTAGATAGCAATGGCAGATTAACAAATACACATATGTCCACATGCACCGTTAATGGGGTTGAGAGGCTCCACACACTATATGTCTTGCATGAATAGGCATCCCCCCACAGCCATACACATGGCTGGTCTTGATGTCACATGTATAGGTATGGCTTTGCACCCCAGCCTCTCAGCTAATTTACATTTGTTATCCCTGTATGGTTGACATTGTGATATATAGTAGAGCCACCATAAAAGAAATAAGCAAAACCCTCTCCACATTGCCCATAGGTATCACACACACACACACACAAACACACACACACACACACACACACACACACACACACACACACACACACACACCTGTCATGTTTGGGAGATGAACCCCTACCTAAATAGTTTACTACACTACAGCACACGCCACAGACATTACTGCAGTACTTTTTCCCCAAAGGTGTATTTCACATTGAATTACATAAGCAGGATTACCAAAGAAGGCCATTTTAATTGTACTGCAAGTGACTAGCCTAAAATGCATTGCTCCCTACACAGACAGTGAGACATACACAAAACATCCACAACTGACATGTTGGGTATAGAACCCTTGACTGAGGTCTATATCACACTACAGCATGGTGCTGTTATAGGAGACACCACAGGGATTACTTGAGAAGTCTTTCCCCAAAGGTGTATTTCACAATGAATGACATCAGCAGGATTACCAAATAAGGGCATTTAAACTGTACTGCAGGTGACTAGCCTAAAATGCATTTCTCTCTACACAGACAGTGAGACACATCTACAGCTGACATCTGTCGGTATTGAAACCCTAACCAGAGCCTATATTACACTACAGCATACAGCAGCTATAGGTCGCACCACATGGATTATTACAAGCCTTTTTCCACAAAGTTGTATTTCACAATGAATGACATCAGCAGGATTGACAAAGTAGGGCATTTGAAATGTATTGCGAGTGAGTAGCCTATAATGCATTCCTCCATACACAGACATTGGAACACACACAAAATATCCAGAACTGCTAAGACTGGAGATGGAACCCTACCACAGCTCTAAATCACACTACAACAGTATGCAGTTACAGGATGCGCTACAGACATTACTGAGCTACAACTTTCCCAGAGGTGTATTTCTAGGTGGGTGACATCAGCAGCCTTGCCAAAGTTGAGTATATGAATTCTAAGGAGTGTGAGTACCCTAAAAAGCATTGCTTGCTACTCAGTCAAAGACCAATGGAGACACATGGATTCACACACACAGTTGCCAAGTCTGGGGTTAGAACACCTAACTAATTACTTTATCACACTACAGCAGTACGCAGTTACAGGACACACTAAGGAGAGTATTGGGTCTTAATTTTCCCAGAAGTGTATTTCTAGGTGAGTGACATCAGCAGCCTTGCCAAAGTTGAGTATATGAGTTGTACGGAGTGTGAGTAGCATAAAAAGCATTGCTCTCTACTCAGTCAGACCAACACACACATTCACACACAAACATAGTTGCCAAGTCTGGGGTAAGAACACCTCTCTAACTACTTTATCACACTGCAGCAGTACTCAGTTACAGGATGCGCTGTGGAGATTACTGAGCTACAATCTTCCCAGAGGTGTATTTCTAGGTGAGTGACATCAGCAGCCTTGCCAAAGTTGAGTATATGAATTGAACTGAGTGTGAGTGGCCTAAAAAGCATTGCTCTCTACTTAGTCATACACACACACACACACACACACACACAGATTGACACACAAGCACAGTTGACAGGTCTGGGGGTAGAACACCTATCTAACTACTTTACCACATTACAGCAGTGCACAGTTACAGGACACACTATGGAGATTACTGGTCTATGACTTTCCCAGAGGTGTATTTCTAGGTAAGTGACATCAGTAGCCTTGCCAAAGTTGAGTATCTGACTTGTATGGAGTGTGAGTGGAATAAAAAGCATTGTGCTCTACTCAGTCAGGCACACACACAGATTCACACACAAACACACAGTTGCCATGTCTGGGGTTAGAACACCTGTCTATCTACTTTATCATATTACAGCAGTATGCAGTTACAAGCCGTACTATGGAGATCACTGGGCTATGACTTTCCTAGAGTTGTATTCCTAGGTGAGTGACATCAGCATTCTTGCCAAAGCTGAGTATATGAATTGTATGGAGTGTGAGTAGCCTAAAAAGCATTTCTCTCTCCACAGTCAGAGACAGGCAGACAGACACACACACACACTCACACACACACACACACACACACACACACACACACACACACACACACACACACACACACACTCACACACACACACTCACACAATTACCAAGTCTGGGGTTAGAACTGCTACCTAACTAGTTTATCACTACAGCAGTACACAGTTATGGAATGCGCCATGGAGATGATTGCGCTACAGCTCTCCCAAAGGTGTATTACACATTGGATGACCTCAGCAGGCTTGCCATAATACTGCTATGGGGAGGGCAGTGTGTGCATGGGCCATAACCCATTCATGTAGGGGTTGACATGCCACATGCGGGCACACACGGGGTCATATGTCACAGGTACGTGTATACTTCTACTAGTTGACTACTTCCTTGTACAGTCATGTTGCACAGCTGGCATATGCACCACATAGTCTGACATGCTGATAGATACTGGTGGCTAGTATCTGCAGTGAGTGACATCTGCACCACATGTGTTTGGGGTCCTTTGGCTGTGTGCTGGGTGGGACAGGCTCAGATGGCTCCTTGTCACAGTCACCCTCTTCCACACATCTGTGTCCATATACCTTTGGCTTATTGTAGTGTGTTGTCCTTACATATGTGTCTGTATTCTTATCCACTGTGTGTGAGAGGCAGGAGTGGTGCATACTGACATATGTCTGCACTAAGAACTGCAACTGCCATATATGTCTGGTCCACTGTTGTTTACAGACATGGACTTCATGTGTTTAAGTATGTGAGCATGCCCTGTATGACCTTTCAGTATGTTGTTGACTGACATTGCCTTCATTCCTTTAAGTGTCTGAGCATGCTCAGTATGGCCATCTGTATTGCATGTGTGGATCATGTCCAGGTAGTTTGTACTGCGGTGCTGACCTTTGTGTTGTACACCGACAGGTAGCATGCTGTGTCTGCAGGGAATCCATTGGTCATCTGGCATTGACTGTTGCTACATTTCTACATAGCGGGGGGGAACACCTGACTGTTTCTACATTTCTACACAGGAGTGGGGGGGCACACCTGACTGTTACTATAAGTGTATGTAGGATGGGGGGGCACACCTGACACTTGTACACATTTGCTAGGACTGTAATGGTATGTCAGGTACCATTTCAGTCTGTAGTCTTACCTATCGTGCTGGCTAGAGGCATACCAGTGTACTACAGATCTTAGCTTTAATTACTTACATATTAGTTTCTGACTTCCTAGCCTTCACAACTTACATCCAACTGCCTGGCCAGCTGTAGTCTGTCTGTGTAGGCCTGCAGGAGGGGATATCCATAGGGCTCATTCCAAGGCCATAGTACAGCATTTGTTTGTGTTTGCCTACACTTGTCCTGCTGGCCGAAACTGTTGTTGGGTATGTGCACCTTTCTGACTGGCATGTGTGGGTCTTATGGACACACATGTTGCTCAGCCCATTTTCTGCGGTGGGTTTTGTCACCCTGTGTAGTACTGACTACTATGGGTCCTCCAGTATGTGTTACAGATGTCATGGTGACACTATGCGTGTCTACTGTCTGCTGCCATAACATTCACCCACCCAATCCCCTTGCATGCTCACATCCATACCATAGCTACAGGTAACAATACATTCTACTCCATTTGGCATTGACTTGCCTTGAGGGTGTGCCAGACTTGAGGATGGTGCTGGAGGGCTGCCTATGTCGGATGCACATAGTACACTCCCTATACATGGTTGAGCACGGGTAGTGTCATGTTTGGCATCCCTTTTACTGTCTGTGCGAGTCAGAGAGAAGTGTCATTCCCTGGGTCCCTACTGTATCAGTGCATTTGCTATGTGTTGCCTCTTTGCCAAGGCCAGGTCATACTGGGCATGCCTCCTTCTGCCTACTGGGGCAGGCTCAGGTTGTTCCTCCTCCGAGTCACTCTGTGCCTGCGCATGCCTTGCAATTGGTGGGAGGCTGTGTGGCCCTGCCCCATGCTATTCCTGCTGCAGCTGTTTACACAGGATTATATTGTGTAGCATAGCACATATCATAACAATTTGGGTACATGTAGCTGGTGAGTACTGCAAGGCTCCACCGGATGTGTCCAGACACCGGAACCATGACCTGAGCATCCCAAACACACACTCTATTATATGTCTGGCCTGTGCATGTGCCTCATTATGGCATTGTTGTTCAGGTGTGTGTGTGCATTTCTGATGGGTGTCATCAGCCAAGGCTCCAGTGGGTACCCAGCATCCATCACTAGGTGACCATAGGGGATGTCCACATTGGCAAATCTGTGGTACAGCTGCGTCAGATGCCATATGTGTGAATCGTCATACTCTCCAGGCAGCCAGCACACACATTCATTATAATGCCCTGGGCATCACATACGACCTGGCAGTTGATGGAGGGAATGCCCCTGCGGTTGATGTAGGCACCACCCTGCTCACCGGGTGGTGCTTTGATGCGTATGTGCATGCAGTCTATAGCACCCACTACCCCAGGGCATTCTACTATTTGGTGGAAGAGCTTCATATTGCTGGTCAACACCTCACATGTGTTGAGGAAATATACATGTTCACTGGCATGTGCTACCATGGCATCCAGGAACTGGTGGAATACTCTAGATGCTGATGCCTGTGAGATGCCCATGATATCTCAGTTGTGCTTTGGGAGGTATCTGTGGCTAGTATACCTAGGCCTACACATACCTTGGTATCCACTGGGATGGGTTCCCCTTGGCCAGTTTGCTGTGTCAGGTGTGGTCGGCACAGCTCAACAATTTGCTGTAGGAGGTCCCTGTCCACCCAATAGCACTCCAGTATCTCCAGCTCATGCAGCCCCTGGTAGGTTACTCTGGGTCTGTACACTCTTCTCCGTCTCCTCACTGTGGGTTGTTCAGCAGCATTCACATCCTCACCACCCTCAGCCTCTTGCACATGTTGTTCTATATTGCCTGCTGCAGTCCTTCTCATTTTGTAGGTTTGTTTGTTAAAATTTCCCTGCTTGTATACACCAGTGATGTAGAGTGTGGAAAAACCAGAGAGGAAGGTGGTTGCTTAGTTTATAGTTGTGTTCTGGGCTGGGCTGGTCTGCTGTCTGTGTAATTGGCTGATTCTGATGCATTTCACCTGCCAGCTAAGCTAGTTCTCCTCGATTACCTTCCTATTGCTGTTTTCCCATCCCATTGCCTCCCTGTTTATGCCCGTGTGCGCAGCGCAAACGGAGTGCTCAGATGTGCACAGAGCTGCTATTTCCTGGTTTAACTTCCTTTTTCTTCCTGTAAAAACCCAGTGCATGGCACGCACACCCACTTACACTTTGTAAAGAGTGCTAGGCAACTTTGGATACAACTCTAGCTTAGCTGTGATAAGCTAGGAGCAATCCTGAGCCACAGGGCTCCAATCCACTTACTGTATGCCTGATACACACACCCATGATGTCAGCTATATCCTAGTCTTGCACCCAGCAATTTATACTCTTACACTCTTGGGACCTGCCTCACACCCTGGGGAAAGCTGGGATTCACTATCCTTCCCCTCATTTGCATAGGATTGCCTGCTAATGCATAGTTACATGTCCCACACTGAGCCTCCCCCCTTAGCAACCGTTACTCACTGGCCAGGTTATCTTATGCCTGCCATTGACTTGCATTGCAGAATACTGCTTTTAGTTAGAATGCTCATTTTAAGTTTATTTTCTTATTTTCCCCCTCCGATCCCATTTGCGAGCCACTGCCCTATGCATAAACAGCTGAGATCAGCGAAAAAAAAAATAAAAGTTGATTTTTTTTATTATTTAAACAGTTTGCAATGCCAGTGGCCTTATACTTGGCCATTGGCATGCTTCCCCACCAAAAGGGCAAATATCTATCCCAGCAGAGTGCTGCCCCCCTGACATCTCAGATGCTCAGGTAAGAGCCGCCCTCTCCAAATTAAAAAACACAGCATCAATGGGACCAGACGGTGTCCCGGGCTGCGTCCTACATGAACTCCAAGAAGAGCTAAACCCAAACATAAAACTACTGTTTGATCTCAGCCTTACTACAGGATATGTATCCAAAGAGTGGCATACAGCAACAGTGGTCCCTCTCCACAAAGGTGGTGCCTCAACGGATCCTGGAAACTATCGCCCCATAAGCCTGACTAGCTTGGTCTGCAAAGCTATGGAAAGGATCATCATGGACCTCATAAATAAAGATATTGGGGACCTACAGACACTGGATCCTACCCAGTTTGGCTTTGTTAAGGGCAGATCCTGCCTCTTAAACCTGGTTGATTTCTTTGAAACAGTCAGCAAGGCCATTGACGAGGGGAAGGTGGTCCACACAGCCTACCTGGACCTCGCAAAAGCCTTTGATACAATACCCCACTCGGGCATTATAGATAAGCTCACCAGCTTAAATATAAACCCCTATGTCACTAGATGGGTTCCAAACTGGCTCAAGGACAGAACACACATGAATAGAGCCATGTCAGACTCCAAACCAGTTACAAATGGCGTCCCACAAGGCTCAGTCCTGGGACCTCTCTTGTTCGGTATATATTTCTCGGAGGTACAGGCCAACACTGAAGGACTGTGGCTGACCAAGTTCGCAGATGACTGCAAACTGGGCACCATAATCGACTCTCCAGCCGACACAAGCATCCTCCAAAAGGGCCTCATAGAAACAGACAACTGGTGCCAGAGCCATGGCCTCAAGCTAAATGCCAAAAGTGTATAGTCATCCCTTTGGAAAAACAAAGTGCCCACAAATTACCACATAGGTGGTAATCCATTAAGTACAGAAGAAGTAATTAGGGACCTGGGGACCCAAGTTGATAGCAATCTCTCATTTGACAACCATGTGGCCAAAGTGGTTAGAAAAACATTTTATATAGCCCACCTAATCATGAAGGGATTCACATCTAGATCAGGGGAGGTCATCTTGCATCTTTACTCATCCCTCATCAGGGCCATAATTGAGTACAATGCCCCTTTTGGGATGTACCTTACCAGACACCTGCAGCAACTGGAAAGACCCCAAAAGTACCTCACCAAGAGGATCAAAGGGCTCAAACAGATGCCATATGCTGCCCGGTTAAAGAAACTCCAGCTCTACTCAGTGGCATACCGCCTGCTCAAAGGCGATCTGTGCCTGATGTATAAAGCCATGTCCAACCCAGAATTAATGGACATGCTGCACCTCAGAAAATCTAAATCCCATCGAGCCACGCGCTCGAGAGACTTGAACCTCAGCACTGAAATAAATAGGACATGCTAGAGGGACAGATTCATAACCCAGAGGCTCCCTTCACTCTGGAATAAAATCCCAGTCCAGGTTAGGCAGAGTCCCTCATTGAATCTCTTCAAGAGGAATCTTGATGAGTGGATGGGAGATCATAGGTTTACCCCGGGTATCACTTCTGTGTCACTGTTAGACAGAGGCACAGTATACTAACCTCGAAAAAGGGCATAGCAAAATTAATTTAAAATGGGTGGTGAAAGCCAAACACACTCTGGCTAGGCTTATAAATGCCCTAGGGCAGATAGCCTAGTATGAACCTATGAACCGATGAACCTATGAACCTATATGCAGCCTTTATTTGAAGCTGTCATAGCTCCGTTTTGAAATTTGCAGAAATGTACTCCGTTACTAACCGAGTACATTTCTGCAGATTGCACTAGTCTTGCATGGACTATTGCAAGCTTCCTGGATTGCAAAATCACCTCATTTGCATGGATTTCTCCTGCAATGAGGTGATTTGCATACCAAGGCTTAGTCCGTCCAAGATTAGTGCTGGAGCTCTCATGCACACCCCTGACAGCTGTTCCTGGATCGCACAGCAGACATATTGCCTGCGTGGGCTCTTGCACTCATCTTGCACTCCGTGCAAGGTTTTGTGAATCCGGGGGATACTGATAATTCTTGCAGCATTTGCAAGTAGATCAAGTTTTCTAAGTCTTCAAAGTGCATAATTTTTATAGTAAACAATCGTTGCATGTTCAGGTTTCATCAGGTGACTTATTCAAAGGCTACAGAGTAACTGCTACAGGCACTGCTATTTTGCTTCTTTGCAGAGGATACCAGATGAATGTATGTATTAAAAGTATAAGTGTATCAATGATTTCTGCAGCCTCACAGTTATTGCTGAGTTAGCAAGGACAACTCATGTTCTTATGCATTTTTCTTTTGGTTTTAGTATATGAACAAAGGGCCTATGTAAACATTTAGGTAGAATATTTGCCAGTGTTATAATGCCAGAGTAAGTTGACACCCCAGCTTAATGACTCCTACTACTTGTAGATATATGTTAAGCAACCTTTTCCAAAAACTGAATGCAAATACAACATCAAATGTAATTCTGCCATGACAAGCCTAATATTTACAAACAGTTCCCATGTGTGTACTATTAAGGAGTTGCTTTTGCTGATCATTGAGTGTTACTTAACTCTAGAGTTTGTTCTGTTTGATTAACAAATGTATCTTTACTGCATTGTTTTGTTAACCAGCTTTTCTGTTGTGTAGTTGCCTCCTTTTCAATGAAGTTAGTAATTGACTTACTCTGTTAGAATACAGTTGTTCCCCAGCTGGTGTCAAGATGTTTTACAATGTGTGTTCCAAGTCTATTTGAATCAGTTTCCAAAAAAAGGTAGCCAGTGCTTTAAATCATTCAAAGGTGAAAATGCCAGCATGGGAACTGTTTTCTTGTTTCTTGCATAGGAAACATTGTATTTTGTTAATGTGTGTGTTGTTATTAGAAACAATACAATCCACTGAATAATGAGCAGAGACAGAAAAACATACATTTGATAATATGATTCTGAATTTTGTCTGTTCATTTTTCTGTCTTGTTATGAATGTACACAAGTTAATTTGCTTCCTCATGAGTTTGGAGAATTCATATGTTTTTCCTGTACACTGTTGCCCTCTTTCTCCATTATCCTCATTATTAACACGCCTTAACTGCCCTTATACTGACACATATATCTTATTTATTTATTTATTTATTTTATTTTACATTTGTTAACCGGGATATTCCGACTGGTGACAAGTCCATTTTCAGTGGAAGCCCGGGGAGAAAAGCTCCACATTGAAAATAATTGACACTTAAGTATGTAGTTACATAGAAATCAACACATTAAGAAATCACTATCAATTTATAGTCAAGGTTCCATGTAATTGAAGCAAACATTGTGGGTTTAGGTAGGAATATAGAGATAACATTATACACGTTAGAAGTGTGTAAGAGAGAAAGACGTATTTCGAGGTTGAATGTAAGAATGCTAGTTAAGATAAAAGGTGGTTAGCTAAGAAGGAAAGTTTTAGTAAATATAATATAGAGGGGGAGAAGAGTGTAGGCTCAGAATGGGTAGGAATCAAGCTATATTCCTGATAATAGGATTCTAAAGTTTGTAGAGAAGTATATGTTGTTTGTGATGGGGAAGGTTATTAATGGGTATTTCACCTCTGTGAGCTATGTTTATCTTACGTTTGTCATAAAAAATATATGCATATATTTTTTGTTTAGTCTATGGAGACATGGACATAACTATGTTTTTCTTACCTATTTGTTATTTTTTGGTTAGTCTGGGTTAAGACATGGACATAGCCATTCCCTGTTTAGATAGATCTTTAGGGATGTTTTAAATTGGGGCAGGGAGGATGTAGTTGTTAGTTCAGCAGGAAGTAGGTTCCATTTTTTTCCAGCAGAGTTGGAGAATAAAGTTTCACCAGCTGAGTTGTTGGCTTTGGTTGTTTGTACTAGCATTCTGCTACATGAGCGGAGGGATGCTAGGTTGGTGTAGGGGGTAATAATATTAGACAGAATGGGAGTACTGGTAGGTAGATAGAGGGTTTTATGTATAACTATGAGTTGGTTATAATGGAGCTGATTGGGTAGTTCTAGCCAGCCTAGTTTGTGAAGATTTTGACAGTGGTGGGTTCTATAGGCTGACCCTGTGGCAAATCTAGCTATATTGTTATTTGAGGTATTGATTTTGTTAAGGTTTGATTTACTTAGATTTGTAAGGATGGGTGAGGCGTAGAGAAGGGTTGACAGCAGATGTGTCCGAGCTATGGCAGTTCTGGCAGATGGGGTTAAGAATTGTTTAGTGCTATACAAGGAGCCTATTTTTTGTTAACTGTTTTTATGGTTTTGTCTATATGGGTGTCATACTTCAGATTATTATCAATGATTACTCCAAGTAGTTTAGTGTAAGGTTCAGGGGAGATTATGGTGCCATTGTTAGATGAAATTGTAATTTTTGGTAATGTTAAATTACGGGTAGGGGAGAAAAGAAGAAGTTTGGTTTTGTTTGGGTTAAGTAGGAGGTGACGATTATTCAGCCAGTTTTCTATTTTACTGAAGGTGATTTGGGATAGGGATTGTAGTTCTGTGGGAGTGGAAGCAGAGCAGATAAGTGTGGAGTCATCTGCATACTGTATACAAGTTGCATCTGGGATAACATTGGGTATGTCGTTTATGAAAATAGTGAAAAGGAGGGGACCCAATATAGAGCCTTGGGGTACTCCAAGGTTGACAGGTAGAAGGGGTGATAGATTAACTTTCCATATAACAGCTTGGTGTCTGCCATGAAGGTAAGAGTGGAACCAGTTGATTACTGGATTGTCTAAGGAAAGTGATTTTAGTGAGTCTATGAGTAGGTGGTGATTTACTATGTCGAATGCTTTTGAAAGATCGAGAAAGAGGGCAGAAGAGAGCTTATTTTGATTATGGTTGTGATTTATTGTGTGAGAAAAGGAGAAAAGGGCAGTAGTTGTACTATGTGCAGGTTTAAATCCGTGCTGGGTTGGTGCTAGTAGAGTATCCTGAGTAAGGTGTGTTAGAATTTGCTTGTGTATGCATTTTTCCATTATTTTGGCTAAGGGAGATAGTATGGCTATAGGTCTATAGTTAGAGAGTTCTGTGGAGGTTCCCACTTTATGAAGAGGAATAATGTGTGAGATTTTCCAGATGGAGGGGATGTGGGATTCTTGTATAGAACGGTTGATAAGGATGGAGATAGGGTATGCTATTTCATTAGCGGACCTTTGCAGAAACTCTGCAGGAAGTAGGTCTACTGCCAGAGTGGTGGGTTTTAGTTTTATAAGTAAGGATTTAATATAGTCTGTGGGTATAGGATCAAATTTAAAGGGTGGAATATTTGCCTGAGTGGGTGCGGTAGTAGTAGAGGAGATGGGAGATAGGTTGTTAGCAAGGGACTGGACTGTTTCTGTGAAGAAAGTATTAAAGGTCATTGCAACACTCTTAGGAGGTAGTTGTAGGGTAGTTGAAGGGGTGGAGGTTACTGATTTGCCTGGGTGAAGCAGTTTATTCAGACATGACCAGAATTTTGGGGGTTGATTTTGGTGTTTTTGCTGTAAATTTAAATAGTAGTTTTGTTTGTCTGACACAATAGACCTCTTTGTTTTATTTCTCATTTGTTTGTATCTAATGTGGGCTTGTGGGCATTTGGTGGCTCTCCAGGAGGTCCATGCTTTGTTTCTAGCAATAATTTTTGTCTAGTACTATTGGTTAGCCATGGTGCAGTTTTGTTTTTGGTTTTGATTGTTCGTGTGGGAGCATGTCTGTCTAAGATGGCAAGGAATCTAGCATAAAATTCTGAGACAGCTTCAAGGGGGAGTACTTTAAGATTGTCCCATTTGCATGAGTTAAGTTCGGTTTGGAAGCAGGTTAGGTAAAGTTTTTTGTATACCTAAGTGTTTTAAAGGTAGTTTTTTGAGGCATGTCATCCTTTTTCCTGATTATATAGGTTAAGAGGTGGTCGCTCATGTCCTCAGGTATGGTACCTGATTTGTAAAACTGAAGGTTGTTATTTATTAAGATCCAATCTAGGATACTTTCCTTATTGTTGGGTTTATTGATTCAAGTGGGGGAAGTAATTATCTGGGAGAAACCATGTATGTTGATATGGGTGGTGGGGAAGTTTGATGAACATGTTAGCCAGTTGATATTGAAGTCCTCGAGAATGATTGTTTCTTGGGGGTGTGTAAAGGAAAACACAAAGATCAATGCACGTTAGGTTCAAGCAAGGCACCCTTTATTACTTGCAGCAAGGAGACAAAGCATGTAGGTACAAGGTTTGTCTGATTTTCCATAGTTCAGCCTACAGTTTTTATACAGTTTTCTACAAGTTCACAGAAAGATGCTATTATTAGACTTGCTGCTGACATGGTCAAATAATTGCTGTCTTGCAAAAACATGTTTTTTGAGAAAAACAACCTGGCCTTGAGTTTGTTTCAGCTTCCCTTAGTTTCTCACAATTCTTTCTCTAGTTCTGATATGATACATTCAAGGTACAGTCCTGGCCTCAATACACTTTCTGCTGACCATGATGGATTTACAGACATCCATTGTTCTCTTTTCAGAACTTCTAGCAGCTGCATATTTTCACACAGAATAAGCAGAATAAATGTATTAACTCCTTTTAACCCTTAATACACTAAACCTGCATATTGCAGTTGTACATTTTAATACACTAAGCCTACATATTGCATTGCAGTTATACATTTTCCTAACAGGGTGATTAGTGGATAACCATTTTAGGGTGCTTTCTAAGGTGTCTATGTTGTTGCCTGGGGGAATATAGGTACATACTATGATTATATATTTATGTTTGTTAAGTTGGACTTTTGAGATGATTGTTTCTGAGTTGGTAGTTGTTCTTGTGGGGTGGTAATTGTGGATACTTCAAGAGTGGATTTATAAAGGATGGCTACTCCACCTCCTTTTCTACCTTTCCGGTCCAGTCTTGTTATATTGTAGTTAGGGGGTATAATTTCATTATCAGGGATAGCAGGCTTGAGCCAGGTTTCTGTAAGACAGAGTAGATCAGGGGAGTGAATGTCCAGGAGGGAATGCAGGTAGTGGATTTTCTTATTTATACTTCTAATATTTAGGTGACAGACTAGAAATGAGTTAGGGGCATTATATAAGCTTCTTAGGTTAGAAGGAGTACTATTTGTGGGGTTGGTAGTAGCCTGTGAATTTGGGCCTGGGTTAGGATGGATATCGCCATCGGCTATTAGGGTAGGTAATATACTTTTTATGAGTTTGGTGATCTTTAGTATGAGTTGGTGATAGTTTTTAGTTCTAGGGTTTAAATATGTAGGTCATATGGGGTGGAGAGCTATTGGAGTAGTGGAATTGGAGATGAGGTGGGGCAGTATTTGTGTGGGGTTTGTGGTTGGATACTAGTGGTGGTAGCTGAATTAGGGTGTTGAGTGTTAGGTAGATGGTGGAATTCATAGGCGGCGAGAAGATAAAGTATGAGAAGTGGTAGCATGAGGTAGTGATGTGGTCTAGGTTGTGGAGATACAGTGGGAGTTAGTGGAGACATTATGGGGTAAGGTAGTAATTGGGATAGAGAGTATGTATGGGGTAATAGAAGAGAGTGAGTTTTGATGGGTTGGGAGTGGGAGTTGGGTGTACAGGAAGGAAGAATTGTAATTGGAGGAATGTGATGTGTGGGAGTGGTAGAGTAATTAGGGGGTGTGGTTAGGGTAGTATAAAGGTAGGAGCACTGGGGGCAGGTGGAATTTGGGGGCAGGGTAGGGGAGCGGAGTGAGCCCGCAGGGTGAACGGAGCAGGAAGAGCCAATGAGGGACTAAATTTTGAGAAAAACAATCAGTGAAGTGCTGACTGTTAAGGTAAGTTTTAAGGGGAGATGGTGGGTTGTGCAGTAGAGAAATGTTTAGTAAAAACAGGGGGTATAGTGGGTCTGCCAGATAGATAGATATATTAGGGAATGAATGTCTGAGTTCTATAATTTAAGATTGGAAGATAGTTGTTCAAGGAGATTAGGCCTAGGAGGAGTGCCACCTAGTGGACAAAGGCTATCCTGAAGCTAAGGCTATTTGCATGGATAGCAGATCTAGTGGGAGAGGGAGGCTAACTCAGGAGTTGTATGAAGAGGCTATAAGAGGGGAAGATATGGAAGTTGGGAGGGGAGAAGGTTTAGGCTGCTGGCTGTCCTGGCTCGGGGGTATACAATAGACACCTGGGGTTCTACAAGAAGAAGAATTTTTACAAACAGTGTTTTATAACATACTTTCTTGAATCATTGAGGGAATGATGCCCAGAGAAAGGTTTGGATATTTTCCTTAGCTTTGGGAAGAGGCAGCAGTCTTAAACAGGGCAATAAAGTCAAAATCTAGCCTTAGGCAAATTTTACCACTAGCCTTTTGTTAAGTTTACTATTAATTTATCCAGAATGTGTCCAAAACATCAAAATCAGAAGGCTACCCTATACAATCTTGAGGGGAAATTCCCTGAACTTCAATAGTCTGCAGAAAAAAACACAAACAGTATAACGCCAAAGACTTTTCTTCATAGGAAACCATTGCTGGAGTGATTTTGTATGTGTCCTCCAGCAATAATTCACTTTTAAAGGAGATTTCTCTATTCTTCAAATAAGTGTGACCATGTGATTGGTATATATAACCCAACTGAGGGTTGACAAGAAATAAGGAGTTTCTCACACTCTTGTTTTTTTTTTTTTCCTGAGGAGTCAACTTTCAGAAACTTGGTGTTTCGCAGTAGGACTGCATCAAAATAACAGACTAAAATCAAACCTCTGCATTCAGTGCCTACCTTTTTAACAGTATGACCTTGATATGTTTAATTATTTAGATAGTTCAAATTTTCTGGGATTGAGTACTGATCCGAATGGTCCATTTTCAAGACAATCCAATAAGAAAAAACATAGCACATGCTATTAAACGATAGGTTAAATAAGTGAAAATCAGGCATTGCAAAAAAATCTAATTATTATCAACCTTTATGTTACTAATACTCAATTTTGCTGCTTAAGGTGAACAGCTATAATAAGAATCATGTGTGTACCCATTTAGCTCTCAGACAGCTAACATTTTATTTTCCTTATATTGTAATTATCAAAGTGTCACTTGCTTTGTTGATGATAAAGAATCCTATAAATTTTAGTTTTTATTGCTTTCTGGAGGCATTCCATCAACTAAAATAGTCTTATGCAGTCAAAACAATCCTGATATTAAAACATCTACTGAATTAATAAATATTATTTATTATTATTATTATTATTGTTATTTATTGACATTTGCTTACCAGAAAAGTGCACTGGGCCCAACGACCCATTTTCAGTGGAGGCCGGGGGAGAAAAGCTCCATAGAATCACAGAAATTTTTACATAACATCAGCTTAACTTTGACAGTCAAGAAAGTTTTTACATAATACAAACTGAAGTAGATATACAAGACAAATGCATATTATAGAGGTATACAATACAAGAAAATAAACCCAGTGTGTTAAATTTTTAGTAATTCTGTTTGTATATTCTCATAAGTAGGAATGCTGTCAATCAATTCTGTTTATTCAGCCACAGAAATAAAGATAGCAAGAGAGATTGGATGTGAAGACAGATAGTGTAAATTGCAACTATATTAAGTTAGTAAAAGTATTTGTAGTGTATAGTGGCCAAAACATTTAAGGTGGTTTAATCATACGACTACAAGAACAGACAAGGTTATTGAGATAGTGTTCTTTTAGTGCAAATGTAAATGTTTTTAAAGAGTCTAGTTGAGTAATAGAGAGAGGGAGTGCATTCCAAAGTTTGGAAATGGCATGGGAATAGAGACATTGTCCAGCTCTTTTGTTGGGTTTAGTTATGGTTAAGAGTTGTTTGTTAGAGAACCTAAGATGCCGAGTAAGGCTGTGTGTTTGTATTATAGTTTGAAGGGATGGGCAGAAGTTTGGATTATTTAGTAGTTTGTGGGTGAGAGTAAGTTGGGAGTAATGTAGGTAATGAGAGAACTCAGACCAGTTTATAGATTACATATATATTTCCTTATAAATTATGTCAGTGTCGTGAACCAGGTTCTGTGATTGGGAAAGAGTAGATTAACTGACAAAGCCACAACTGAAAATAATTCACTATCTGCATTCAAATCTATCTGTACTTTCTTCTTTTTTTTCACTATGCAGAAGTTTTGCTTCTATACCAAGGTTCTACTCCAGCTCTTGAGTGGAGTAATTTCCTCATGTAGCCATTAAATCTTAAAATGCAGTGACACTCCGAAATGTTAACATAAATGTCCAAGATGGTGTTCACTCCTTTTTCATCTTGGAAAATGCTAGCAGAGTATAACATTGACACAAGGCATTTGAACTGTTCTTTGCTGATGGAGAAGCATCATCATCATCATCATCACAATTATCATCATAACCCTTCTTTTTCCCATTTTCTACTTGGGGTCAGTGGTCATGTCAACAGTTGCCATCTCTCTCAATTTAATGCAACTCTTCTATCATCTTCGGTAGTCATGCTTGACTGTCACAGGGTTCTCTCACAGATAATCCACCCACCTCTTTGCTGGACACCTGTATTTCCTCTTACCTTCTTAATACATGTCCCAAATCTTCTTCTTCACTAGATTGTCATCTGATTTTTTGAACATGTGCCCAAACCACCATAATCTGTTCTCTTTGACCTTCTCTGCAATTGTAGCTACTTGACTTCTACCCTGGTGTCCTCATTACTTCATCTGTTCCACAGAGAGACTCCTACCTCTTCACCTCTGTCACCTATAGCTTCCTCAGCTGCTCTACCTTCACTACCCAGGTTTCTGTACCTTTCTGTAGCACTGGTCACACCTCTGTTTCATACACCTTAGTTTTCAGCTTCTTTGGCGTGTTTCTGCTGCACACCACTCCTGACACTCTGTGACAGTTGGCTGCAGCCCCTTTTATACTAACCTAGGCCTCCTCACAGCTATACTAAGGTGAGAAAAAAATGAAGTCAGAAAGAAGGGCTAAACCCACCTTGTATTAGCCACAACATGGGCAGACGTTGTTTTCATTGGAGCATATTTTTCTTAGGCTCTGCTTCTGCACTTCAAGAACACACTATTGTGTGTGTGTGTGTGTGTGTGTGTGTGTGTGTGTGTGTGTGTGTGTGTGTGTGTGTGTGTGTGTGTGTGTGTGTGTGTGTGTGTGTGTGTGTGTGTGTGTGTGTAAGTGTAGTAAGGTACAGATTTTAGACATTAATCATTGCTAGCTATCAAGCCTTTATAGGAAATACAGTTTTACCTTTTAAAACCAAATAACATGAAGTACAGATGGTAAAAGCCTGTAAATGTCATTCTTCAGTAAAATATGGCTCTAATTTTAATGTCTATTTACAAGAATTTTAATCTTGCTTTGAGAGCATTGCAATGTAAATATTTTCTCAGTATCTGCTGAGTATTCTTATCACAAATTTTCAAAGTGGTTTATGTGCTCTTATTTTTGTATATTAAAACACGAGTGTTACTCTTAGGCTGTGCATATTGAACGGAACATATTGTGGCAGGTCCAAGAGCTGATGCAGATATCTTTGGCTGAGCATATTAGCAGACAGAACCATATTAATTAAGTGGAAAATGAGTGTGGCACTGGGAAGAAGGCTTCAGCCATGATGAACAAAGTCAGTGCACTTGCAACAGGTGGTAGGAAAAGAAGTATCAGCTCACTCCTGGGGTCATCAATTCAGACAGGAAGAGTCTACCTGATACACAATCAGACATTTCTGGTAAAATGGATTTTAGTTATAATTATTTTTGTTTGGCTGGATGAATTTATAATCGTAGTTGCATTGCAATTAACAGTAAAACAAGAGGATGGCATTTGAGTGGAATGCTAGGTGAGACGTAAGGTACCCTCATTGTTAGGGATAATGTTTTATAATATTGTAGCAGCACTTCTGGCTGGGCATCTCTATGGGTAGATACAGCTAACAATAAATTAAATCACATCCTACTGTAGGCTAGAAATAATGTTTTGACACAGGAAAGCAGACAGTTTATTAGGACTACAGCTGCTTGCCTGTAGGAGATTTAATTCCACAGGGGTCAAGTCTTCTTTAATAACAGAGTGATTGGTGTAATGGCTGACTTTCTGAATGATATTGTTTGAGTTTCCAAATCATGATCTTGTAGAAGTGTTGAAAGAGAATGTTAATAGGTTCATAGGTGATTACTAGGCTAATGGCACAAGAGCCTGTACAAGCATAGCCAATAATACCCAAGATATGACAATATTTTATCTTAATTCCCCAAATATGGGATGGGGTAGTATTGGGGTAGTGGGTGTTTGGGTGTTGGAGCCCTGAGTCATTTTACAGACTGCCTCTGTCCATAAGGGACATGGACAGTACCCCTGGAGGGAATTTACTGTTCCCCATCCATTTGTCCAATTTTTTTGAAGAAAGTGAGGGACACGCTTTGTTTTACAAAGATGGAAAATGTAATCTATAGAAGAGGTAGCCTTTGGGATACAAATCTTTTCTCTCCAGCAAGTTCTGCTACAGTCACAAATAAGGTTCAGATCCTTGGAATATGTTACCGTTGTATATTTTTTCTTACAAATATGTAACATTTTTATCATGGCTGGCTCAGAGAATGCCTTGTAGGTCAGGCATATGTCCCCTTCTCAATAAATGATATGAGACAGAATAAAGGGATGGGACCTTTAGTTGGTCTGCATAAGACAAATGTCTTACAGTTTGTATTTTGTAATAAAAAAACACTGGAGCTGCTCCAATTGGTGTAAGTGGCTGGTTAGGTACATGCAGAAGGGAATATTGTACTTGATTATGGGCCTAATGAGGGCCGAGTACAATAGCATTATGACTTCCTTGCCATGCCTTTACTTATAAGTTGAGCCACACAGAAGGGTTTCCTCACTACTGTAGCAACATCATGGTCAAAGTTTAGGTTACTATCTATCTGTGTTCCTAGATCCCCAACCACTGGGTCTACTATTAGGGGTGTGCTATCGATATTATAATTTGCAGGGATATCTGATTTACTGAAGGGTATGATTATGCATTTTTTTAGTATTTTGTCTCAGACCATGGTTTTGGCTCCAATTGTTTGTAATATTTAGGCTTGTTTTTAGGATGTCAACATCATTTGGTGATTCAGTGATTGCTCCCTGCTTACAGTCATCAGTGAAGTGGGTGAGTAAGAGGACCTCAACACTGGCCTTCATTTCAGAGATGTATATACCTTGTGGGTTCCAACGTTGAGCCCTGTGGTACACTGCTACTAACAGGTTTCTTATCGGATGTGGAGTCACCTATCCAGACAACATGTGTCCTCTCAATGAGCCAGTTAAATATCCATCTGATGATGTAGGCATTATGCCTAACTCAGTAAGTATATCTATGATCCCCAAGTAGGGAACTGTGTCAAAAGCTTCGGCCAGGTCTAGATAAGTGGTGGGGTTCCTATTAGATGCTTGACAGCTTAGGTTGTCAAGTTCTTCATTATCAACACCTAAGCATCGAAACTTTAAAATCCTGAAAAGCCACATAAGCAAATTCTTTCCTCGGGAAAGAATTTGCTTGGCCAGTATCGGAGATATGCACTTTCACCAATGTAGAGCTGTCTCGGAGTTGGCATATTTAGTTAGGGGGTGTGGGGGACACAGACACCCACATCGGGGGGTGTGGGGGATGAAGTCCCCACCAAGTTTGGGTTCAAAAGTTTATTTTATTTTGCTATGGCCTAGCAAATTCTTTCCTGAGGAAAGGATAGCCATTTGTGATTTTAAGGTTTCAACGGTTAAGTGTCGATGTTTACACATTCAACAACCTACTCTTTCGATGAACTAATATAGACACAAGTGGTGTGTATTGTTTTACCTTCATCCATGGCCCTGGTGACTTTCGCAAAGAAGTCCACCAGATTGAACAGGCAAGACCTCCCTTTGACAAGGCCAAATTGGCTCTGGTACTGTTTTTAGAGGGTTCCTATGTCGTTATTAATCAGGTCCATGACAATTCTTTCCATGGCCTTGCAGATAAGGCTGATCAAGCTTATGGGCCTGTAGTTACCTGGGTTAGTTGATGGGTCCCCCTTGTGAGAGGGACAGCTGTTGCAGTCCCCCATTCCTTTGGGAAAAAGCCCGTTCAGAGGCTGTGGTTAAAGAGGGTTTCTAGTGGCCCTGATTGATTCTGTCTTAAGCTATTTAAGAAGCATCTTGGAATGTTGTTGGGACACATGGAGGCTGTGTTTTTTGCTTTAATGAGTGCAGTAAGGACATGTTCCCTCGTAATGTCTGTTGAGGGATAGTTACGGGTATTTCTGTAGGTGTGGTAGGATATGATTGGGTGGATTAAACTGAAGTTGTCAGCCAGCAGGTTTGCTATAGTTTCAGTCCAGGTGTAAGTGCTGCCATTTATGATTAGCTCAGCACATTGCTGAGCATTTCCCCTGAGGTTATGAATATAATTAAAAAAGCCTTATGGTTATCTTTCACCTGGGAGGCTCTTTGCCTCATAGTTTGCTTTGGCAGTTTTGACCAACTGTCTAATTTGTTTGTTTAGACTGGTGAGTGTCTTTTTGCACTGTTTCATCTTTCTTGGCTTTGGAGAGGATTGTTTTCCTTTTGTTGAGATCACAGGGAAGTGCCTATCCATTATAATAGATCCTTAGTAGATGGGAAGGAGTAGGGGGGGAGTCACTTAAAGGTGTAACTGAGAGTGTTTAGTAGTATACTATTAGATGACCTGCAGTAGTACCACCCTCTGCACAAACTATTAGCTCTTTGAGCAGCTGTGAATAGTGGGAGACTATGAAGAGCATTTCCTATAAAGGATTTTAAACTGGAGAAGTTTGGTTATATATGAGGCATGGAGCATTGTATTTGCACAAGGTTTTTATACTAGCAGGATGAAAGAATTTTACACAGTTAAGTCCTCAGGCCAATCAGTTAAACACACAATAAGCCTTCCACCAGTAGTTCCCAACTTGGATGGGTGGATTTCAGCTCTCTGCTCTCACCAGAGTGCAAAAGAACCCTCTTAATGTGAAACTTTGAGCTCAAGTGAAGTAACAAATGCTTTATAACAAAATTCAAAATAAAAACAAAAAGTCAGAAGAAAAGTCAGTTAATATTATGGGGAGGGGGCTAGTGTTGTAACCCATTTACTGAAGTATGTGATCACAGAGCAATCTGAACTTGTCAGGTTGCTATATAGATTTTACAATATTTGTAGAGGTTCTGGAAGAATGGACATTCCACTAATGCATCTTTGAATTGCTGACCCAACAAGCTTCACTTCCACACACCCTTTCACTAAATGACTGATATAGCACTTGAAGTAGGTTGTCTCACTGAAAAGTACAAACAAAATGCAAATTTATCTGTTTGCAAGATGTAAAACATTAGCATGCATATTTGCATGATTCATATCCCACATGTTAGATCTGTAACATCTCTGGTAGAGAAAATTAGTATTATTGCATTGGAATGATCTCTTGAATATATTACAGTCTCCCAGTATACAGTATATTGACAACGCCTTGCAGTGAAATTTAAATAACAAAAATAAAAAATATATTAGGCGCTAAATAAGGTTATTGGCAAGCACTTCACACTCTTAATGCAAGGGGTTCACCTGTCATAGCCTCTTACTTAATATAACCTATTCAACAAATCAAACCATTTCAGGACAGCTTATGTATATTTGATAAAATGATCTGTCAATGATTAATATGTTGATGAACTGTGTACTTGCCTACTTTCTGCTTTTTCATAGATTAAAACAACCAACTTGAAGGGTTTTCCTATGTTCAGCTGACTCACCCTATGAGTCACTCACCATAAATGTTTAAATGTCAAGAACTATGACATGAAACCATTTATAAAAATAAAAAAATAGGTATTTGTAGGTAGAAAAGACCCTATGCAGCCCCATGTGAATGCCAACTTTTATACCAAACACAGCAATGTATCCCTCACAATAGAAGAGCATGCAGTTTTCACAAACCATGATTAAAAGAATTCATTGAAAATTGACTCACTGAACCTACATTCAGTAATGTTTAGGTATACCAACTTGACAAGACATAGGTGAAAGAGGAACATATTGCATGTTGACTGAAAAACTATGTTTTTTTTTTTTTGCATAGAACTATGCTCTTGTAATATTGGAGTTAGTTAACTGGCTAAACTAAAATAACATCAAAATATGTCTGCTTGGGGGTGGAGCCTAGATGGTTAACTGAGAGCAGTGAATTTTGAGAGCTCCATAAACTAGTATAATAATATAGGAAAATGTTATTATTTTCAATTTTGAAATGTCAGAAATCTATAGATAAACGAATAAACTACATAAATATCAATTTTGGTGGAGATATACAAACATTTTCCTGTCAAGTAACTTTGAGATATATTGAGTCACTGAATATGAACAACTCAAGGAATTCCCATCCAGATGCTGCTTTGAAAAAAAGAACTGCAACTGATGACGTATACCTTACATGAACTATCTTTGAAGATGGATGGCTTTAAAAATGACTTAGAAAACCTCAAATTACATTCTCAAAAACAGACTGATACTCTTAAGGAACTATTATAGCAACACCATACAAAAATAACAAATACAGAGACTTCTCTAAATGACATTGAAGGGAGACTCAAAGAGGAAGAATTCCAAAAAGAATTTCTGCTTAAACAGAATACATGGCTGCTTAACAAAATAGATGACTTAGAAAACAGGGAAAGGAGAAACAACATAAGGATCTTTGGTCTGCCTGAAAACACTGAAGGAGAAGACATTATTTCATTCTTAACAACCTGGATTTCTGAATTTTTAGACTTGAAAGAGGGGCTTCATTTGGAATAGAAAAGGTCCACAGAGCACTGAGGAAACCTGCTTCTAACTCAACAAATACTCCACCTAGATCCATAGTTGTAAAATTTCTTTCATTTCTGGACAAGGAACTAATATTAAAATCTGCTTGGAGAAAATCACCCTTAACATACAATCAAAGTCTGATAAGGTTTGACAATGATTATTCTTCCAGAATACTAGAACAAAGGATAAAAGTCTGGCCAATAATAAAACTGTTGAAACAAAACAACATTAAAGCACAGCTGGCCTTTCCAGCCAAGATAAAAATACTTTTTGCCAATGAGATGATAACCTTTAATGACTTAAAAGAAGCTACTATATTCATCAAAAACAGCAACATAGTGTCTATCCCAGAAGAAATGGAATGGATGGCCCCTACTCTTAAAAGAATAAAAGAAACAAATTGTTGGACTGATGCTAGAAAGAAGAAACAAAAAACTGATTCCAAGATAGCTGTCCCAAAAAAATAACTCTTACAACTACATCTCTCATAGTATCAACTGATATGGTACATCACTTGTCATCTGTTTTTATTTAAAAAAAGGAGGGTTTCTTAAACAACTGAGAAACAGTAATGATTTATTCATAATGTTCAAAGAGTCTAATAATTCTTCACAAACAAAGGTAGGTCAAGATGGGTTACTATTTACATTATATATAAGCCAAACAAAGCAACATATAATATAAACATAGAAGTTTCTATTCCCCTTCTTGAACTCAATGAATACTTATCTTGTTCATTTTTCATTGTTTTTACTTATAATAATTTAAGTTAATTAATTAACTATTTCAACAAGGTACCATTCATCAGAGTTCAGACTCAAATGTAACAAATTAACATCATATATAATAAAAGTAACAGTAGAGTGTTTTGAAAAAACTACGCTGTCATGGAGACTAATGCCTTTTTCAGTTAAAGTATGATTTAGAAATGTCATGTATATCCTAGTTGAATAATAGTAGCAATCTCTTAGTACAAATGTCATCATTATTCTGTCTAAATATAGTTAATATCAATTATGGCAGGTATCACAGCTATGAGTGCTGTTTGATCAATCCTGATATGGTGTACGTGGATGCAGATGTGTCTGGCAGCTAGTACAAATGTCATTATTATTCTGTCTAAACATAGTTAATATCAATTATGGCAAGTATCATAGCTTCGAGTGCTGTTTAATCAATCCTGATATGGTGTGTGTGGATGCAGCCGTGTCTGGCAGCTAGTACACATGTCATTATTATTCTGTCTAAACATAGTTAATATAAATTATGGCAGGTATCATAGTTTTGAGTGCTGATTGATTAAGGCTGACATGGTGTGTGTGCATGCAGTTGTATCTGGCAGCTGTTGTATGTTGCCATTTTCATCTCCAGGAAGCTGTGGGTTGCGGCTTGTGATCGAGGTTTACTGATGCTTGTGTATTAGGAAGAGAAATTTGATGTTTTAGCATGGATCCAGGGGAAAGGGTGAATGGAGCTGTGATTTGGGATATTTTGGCAGCAAATAGTTTGTTTATACATCTGCTGAGTGAGAGGTGGGAAGGCTGGAGGAATGCGTTGTCTCTTATTGTGGCAGATTGTTGGGAGTTTTTTTTCTCTCTGTCTGCTCTCCGTTCGTTTCCTGGCTGCTGCCTCGCTGAAAGGGAGGGAATTTAGGCTTGAAGCTGCAGTGAAGTTAAGCTTTGGTTCAGGTGTATCGCAAGTCTCTGGTATGCAGTACACAGACACACTAACAGAAACAGACACTCCCAGGTTGCTATGATAATGGAAACAGAGTGACGATAATGCTTAATGGCTCTGAAGAGCCTCCAAGATGATTCTCAGCAATGTTTTTGGTTTTAAAAAAATATACATATAATAAAAGGGCTGTTTTAAACCACATGTACACATATTGATGGTCTCCCAACACTTCGTTTAGCTCATTAAGTTGATTCTTGATAAAAAAAGGAAAAAAAAAATAATAAGCACAATTTTATATTTAAAATGTATTTTGGTCCAAACACATTAAGGACTTACATACGAGTGAAAGTCTGAGTTATTGTGAAAGACTAAGAGCACATGGTCTTGTGCAGAACCCTTTGAAGTGGTCTGGGAGATGAGCTTGCTTGGACATGTTGGGCATATGGGGACAGCTGATTCTAGGGGTGTTTGGGGTTGTCAGGAAGTGGTAGAGAGTCATCAGATTTTCTTCATGGAAATATCTGTGGGAATGGAAGGTGTGTTGAGTGGTTCACTGGCAGGTGGCCACTACATGGAACAGGCTGATAAAATGGAATAGGACAAATATTGGTTTGGATATTTTAAGAACAGCCTGAAAACACACCACATGAACTAGTGAATGGTATTCTAGCAAAACTGGATGGGTATTGTCGTTGTGCTTGAAGTACTGGTATGTGTGCATGTAAGAATGGAAATATAACAAGAAACTAGAAGGGTCTCATAATTTAATTTCTATGGATTGTATAAACATGCTTGGAAGGAGTTAATAATAAGAATAAGCATTATAGCTTGTGGTCTGTCAAATAACTAAGCAACAGACAAAAAAAATACACAATAGTTATGTAATGTATGACTTTAGTAAATCTAGACATAAAATATATAATCATGATATAAGATGAAGCAGTCTGCTGAATTTAGATATTAACAACAGGATTTAATAATATGGGCATGTATATAATAACACTACTGTCTTAACTTGTCATAAATGACATACACTACATTGAACATCAAGGGAAAGCATGATGATTTTCTTATATCAGTAAATATGCATAACAAGTCATGTAATTCCATTAATTTGAATTGTAGTTTTTTGTAACCCGACTTGACCATATATGATACTTAAGTGGTTACCAAGGTAACTAATGTTTATACATGACATCAAATTGACAAAGTTGTTCAAGAGAAACAATAGAAGCCCGAACATGAAATGTCACAGAATTTAACAATCATATTCTGAACAAATAGTATTAAATTGACAACAGACACTCAGGTTAATAATATGGGCTTGTGTATAATAACACTACTGTTTTAACTTGTCATAAATGACATACACTATATTGAACATCAAGGGGAAGCATGATGATTTTCTCGTATAAGTAAATGTGCATAACAAGTCATATAATTGCTATAACTTGAATTGTGGTTTTGTAACCCATCTTGACCATACATAATACTTAAGCTGTTACCAAGGTAACTAATGTTTTATACATGACGTCAAACTGACAAAGTTATTCAAGGGAAACAATAGAAGTCTGAACTAGGAATGTCACAGAGTGTAACAATCGCATTGTGAACAAATACTATTAAGTTGACAATAATCACTCAGTTTAACCTTTGCTGATTATGCAAAATAGAATGTTGCCATTTAAATCTAAAAACTTTCAGTATATGCCATAAAATGACAATTTATGAATATGGAAAGGGAACTTGTAATCATTAATCACAATACGTGAATTTGTTGTTTTCAACCTATAATTTCATTCATTTTATAGTAAAAAATGACAGATATGAAAAGCCTTATATGTTGGAAATGGGGGGAAGAGGGATGCACTGATAATTAAAATGCACTAACTTTCATCAATGATCACATACAACAAACTTGATGCTTTAAGTAAGTTATCAATAAACAAAGTGATTACTTAAATGCTAGCAAACAATGAAATATAACTTCTGATATATCCACTAAAATATATTGCATTATAAACATTAGGTATAAATATTATTACCATCTATTTATATTAAGTAATAAATTTTGAAATACTTAATCAATAAGGGTGAATATGTTAAATAAATGTGTGCTATAATCTTTTACTGAGGTTTTATATATGATACATCCTACTTTACTTTGATTGAATTGCTTGTCATCTATCTTTCATGTAAATATTAATTGCTTATACAATAAGAAGAATTTATATTGTATTAGAATTCTGTCTAATCTACAGTAGTACTATATCTGTTCAAAATAATATAAATAGTGCTTATTCCTATTACAAATATTCTCTTTATGACAATTCAATTTATGGAACTCAGATGTTCTGGATTGCCAATGTATATGTGATAATCTGATGGACTTAGGTTTATTCATCAGATTAGGAATGATTTTCATTCCATGGCTAGCGCGGATCTTAGTTTTGTTAACATTTATTAATTTAAATTTATTTCACAAAAACATTTTTAGTATGCCTGACCAAAACATTAATTTATTGGTAAACACTCAAAGTATAAAACTGATAATTTCCTTTAAAAGCTGAAACATATACTTTATAGTTATCAGAGGAAAATGTTTAATAGTCACAATAAAACAAAAAATACATAGTGTAAATAATCTAAGATGGATTTAACTTTATTATCTTTAAATACTAATGGCTTAAGCAATCCTAGCAAGAGATCAAACCTACTGAAATATTTAAAATTGAACAAAGAACAAATTGTCTTCCTTCAAGAAACTCATTTCAAATCAAATGACAATTATAAATGGAATTCTAAGGAATATATGATATTGGCACAATCCATTTATAAGACAAAGACAAAAGGGGTAACAATTTTATGGAAAACAAATGTGATTAACCCAGAAATCATTTATAAGTATGAAGATAAAAAAGGCATTATGGTATTAGTAATAGTTAAATATAATAACAGAATATGGGCCCTAGCCAATCTATACTTGTTCCCAGGCATTGGAACAGGAACTGTTAAAAAACACTTGGATTTAATTTCCAATAATTATAAAGGCAACTTAATATTAGGAGGAAATTTTAACTGTATATTTGATATTTCTGAAACTACAAATAAAAGACCACTGCATACATCTGCTGTATCAAAAGCTTTAAACAAGTGGGTAGAATCATTTCATCTTGTAGATACTTTCAAATTTAAAGAAGATAAATCTTTGTTGTTTTCCCATCAAGATCACAGATTTGGTACCCAAACTATAATAGATAAAATATTTGCTGCCCATAACTTATGCTCTGAAATCATTAATTTCTCAATAACTCCCTGCCCCTTTTCAGACCACAATTCATTGATACTAAAACTTCAAAATGGGTGCAAACCATTAATCTTTAACTCCAGAATTCCAGCATATATAACTAAAATTAAAGAGCTCAAACCCTGGTTATTATCTGAATTACAGTTCTTCTTAGATATTAATTACACCACAGAGATAAATAAAATAATGATATGGGGCTCATTAAAACCTTACATATATGGTAAAACCCTAACTTCGTATAAGAAAAATCAGAGAGTGGGATTCTGAATTATTAGATCTACAGTACAAACTTTTGTCAGTAAAAGCTGAAAAAATCAAAATCATTTGGAGATGAAAAAGAAAGTAGAAGTATTAAACAATAAATACAATTAAATTCTAATACATAAAACTAGTTTAGCTTTAGAAAAACTAAAAATTAATACCTTGGCCACTTTTCCCAAATATCTACATAATTTATCCACCAGAATCAAAATACAATCAAAAGCTAATAACATTAAAAGTATATTCCTTGAAAAGAAAGGGAAAAATGTCTCAGATATAGGTGACAGTTTTGATGCCTATAGAAATCACTGTATGGAACATTTCCCAAAAAAATATATACATATCAATCAATTAAATCTAGATGAAAAATGTTCTAATATAAAACAATACCAGAAAAATTAAAACTAGATCTGCAAGCACCCATACCCTACAAAGAAATTACAGATACATTAAAAGAGGGTAAAAATAATAAAGCTCCAGGAATAGATGGCATAATTCTGGAAATATATCAACTTTTTCCTTCAAGGATACTATCCCTCTTCCATAAAACTTAGAAATTCAGTCACAAGCTTTAATACCACCCTCTTGGAGATATTCCTTAATCACACCAATCCTAAAGGAAGACAAATCCCCAAACCTCTGTACCTCATATAGACCTATAACATTATTAAATAATGACTATAAGATATTTATGACAATATTAACTAAAGGAATGAAAATACCACTCTCCAAAACAATAAATAATGATCAAACTTGGTTTATATATCATAGATACACACATGACAATATTAATAGGATAATTTCTCTTATAGATTATGTTAATAAATAAAATAAAGAAACACTCATAATTGGCTTAGATATAGAGAAAGCCTTTGATTTCCTAAATTGGGACTATTTATTCAAAATCCTAATGCTATTTGAATTTCCTGCATCCTTTGTTCACCTCCTAAAGAATGTATATACAAATAATTTAGCTTATGTCAAGTTAGTTCCTTTTACCTCTGAATCTATACATATAACAAAAGGCACTAAACAAGGATGTCCCATGTCACCGGTTCTGTTTGCTCTGGCTATTGAAATATTGGCAGATTCAATTCATAACAATATAAAAATCAAAGGAATAGGTGTTTATGAACAATACAATTCTAAAGTAATGCTATTTGCTGATGACATATTACTAACATTATCTAATAAAAAAGAGACATTAGAAGAATTAGATATATTAATTGACAAATTTCACATGACTTTAGGTCTCTATTTCTATAAATCAAAATCAAAGTTTTTATTTTTAAATAAAAAAAGAACTGCAGACTAAGGGGAATCGCATCATAGGGAAACAAGAATCTACCTTAAAATATTTAGGAATTGAGTTATGCAAAGATAATAATGGATTGGTCTCAAAAAACTACAATAATATCATCAATACAATTAAAATCTTTGTGGAAAAATGGAACAAAATAATATTAACATTTGAAGATAGACTACAGTTAATAAAAATGGTTTTACTGCCCAAGATCCTATATATATCCTTGGCAATGCAACTGTTACCAGAAAGGAAAATACTTAAAGAAATAAATTCATGCCTAATAAAATTTTTATGGTTTCCCAAAAGAAACAGAATAGCTTTAATACATCATATCAGATCATGAAAACTAGGAGAATTAAACTTTCCTGATATAGAAACATATATAAAAGCATCAATATCTAAAACAATATCAGATTGGATAAGTATAAATTACTCTGCAATTAGAAAGAATTACTAACCGTACTATCAATAAATGAATTTGATTTACAAAACAAATTTCAAATAACTATTTGCCATGGCGCATATTATGTATTAGTATGCAATATAACATAACTAAACCCACTAAAACTTGTATGATTAATTATTACATTGACTCATTTAGGAAAATTATTAGTGCAAATATAGATTTAAAAATCTGGTTTGATCTTTTAACACCATTAATAGTCACAAAGACCCTTGGGGAAAAGTCTTATCATTGATTGACACTATACAATAATTGATCAGACACTCTGATAATGGATTGGACATACTTATAAAGTAACTGTATACATTAAGATCTGTTATAGTGTCAGGCTAATGTAAATAGTGTAGTTATTTAAGATGTTATGTATAATTACTATGGAATTCATTCAAATGTATTTGAAAAATTAAAAAAAAATTTGAGGAAAAAATAAGTCTGCTTTTGTGATGATGGTTAATAACTTTACTCTATGCTCATATATAAATGTAAGTGTATGTATATTTAAAGATCTATTTTATATGATTGAAAGTCCATTAGATTCTGTCTCATGACATTGAGATGAAATGATCAAACATTCATCATATAAATCCAAAACAGTTGTGGTTCACAACATGAAGAAACAATCAACAAACTTCTGTATTACATTAAAAAAAAATAAATGAAATAGGTAGTAGTCCATAAAATTAGACTGTTCACCTTACCTTTTAATGTAACAGCATCTCTGATGTAATCAGTTGTGTAAATAAATGCCTACTATGTAGTAGCATTTCAGCTATACATTATTAGTAAATTTACAATTTGGTTTAATAGCGGACACTTTAATTGTAATGTACATGAGTCTGTCCAAAGCATTTGTGATATTTACACATTCTGCTCTGTATGACATAGTAACAATCTCACTTTCCAGTGATATCAGGAGGTTTAAATATGTTAAATTGAACAGGAGTATTTGTGCACTTGGCAGGATCTACTGCAGTTAGATGGCACAAGCAACACTGATCATGCCTCGCTCATTGGGGGATATTATATACAACAAAGAAATCGCAAAAAAGTAAAGATATCCTTGTGTTAGATAGGTACTTCCATAATTTGGAGAGAAGTAACAAAAATAAAAAAAATAATTGGGGCTGTAAATTAAAGTTAAAAAAAAAGTGCAGGGGTCAAGCAATTATAATCTGTGTTGCAGATAGCGAAGAACTCATAAAATCAGTTCTGCACCAAAATGTCAGTGATCCAACAGAGGTACAAAGGGGTGAGGTTTGCCATCAGTTAAAACAAAGGGTGGCATTGTCAAGAGATATGGCTTTCTTTGTAGTGGATTATGTTGTAGCAACTATTTCCTTGGAAAGTGCAGTAGTGTTACCAACCAAGAAAGTAATGATACAACATGTGAAAAGAGGTAGACTTAAGTGTTTAACTAGTGATGCTCAGGATGTTCCCCTTCATAGAATATTTGCACATGTTTACCCCCTAAAGCATGGGTCTTTCATACAAAAGTGTATGCCTGATGCACATCGACACCCATTTGTTTGTGTTTTCAACTGTGGATAATTTAACTGATTTGAGTGGGGCAGCAATATGGTTAATGCACACCATGTTCTTGACCAGAGGTTATGTTTGTAGACAATTACATACTGTCCATGGGTTTAATATCAAACCAATGCCACTGGTATACTGTTTTTCTAGCTATCAATAGTCTCTATGTCACATTTCCAATTAAGGAAAAAGATATCTTGACTTACTTTATTGGTTAATATGTTTTGGGTAAGCCAAAGAAATTCAAAATAAGAGCAGCATTAGCAGCTAGGTGTTTTCCTCTTTTTCCAATTAAATTCTGGGATGTGTTTTCACTCAACCATTTATGTCTGCCATGGATGCAAAACTCAGTTGAAGCATGGCATCATAGAGTAAGGTGTCTTTAAGGAAGACCTATAGATCACCTCCCATCTGTTCTGTCAGTGCTGGCAAGTGAGCAGAACGGAGTAAATAAACTATATCTACAAATGTCCACTGGTTGTCTACCTTCTCCAAAAAAGAGAAAATTAGTTGAGAGAAACAGATCGTTTGAGCAAGTGCTTGCAAACAATGATGATTGTGGCATTCCAAACTTCTTAAAAGATATAACTCTACTTCTAAAAGTATGATGTACAGCTTAGCATCAACTGCAACCATTATGTTACTTATGCAGTTTTCACCACCTTAATGGAAAAGTTTCACATCCTGTTTATTGCTGAAGCACAGGTAATGCTTAAGTAATGTTACACTGCCATTGCTTGTATATGTAATGCACATATAAATCCCTGGGATTCAATAACAATTGTGTAGCCCTTGCAAGATGCGTACACCATGTGACCATATTATCTCATTCTGCAGCAGCAGCAGCACTCATTGAATATGCATGCTGGTCAGCACACCTACACATTTAGCACAGTTGGTGGCCATGAAAGGTATAGGGAATCATGAATACACAATTTTAGCAAAATGGCTTGCCTGTAAGCAAATCTATTGTGCAAGCTTGTGTGACCAGCTTATATGAAGTAAGGGAAAATAGATTACAAGAATTAAAATGCAGGGGGCATTAAATGGGGGGAATATACACAAACAATGGTAAAGTTACAGACATACGTAAGAGGTAAACAGAGAAAATGTACTCAGTTAATGCAGTCAAATGTGAATATGTCACAAAGAACCATTTTAAACAGAAAATCTTCCATATTGCTGTAATAATACTACTTAATCCTGTTCACAATTCTTGATCCATGCACATAACAGAAAATTGACATGCTGACAAAGGATGTGAGAGGGACACATTGTAACACTGTAACTAAATGGAGAAAATGTGATATTAATGTTGATAACTTGCTGAACTGAGATAAAATTTAGCAAAGACAGTGGATACATTAGCGGCTATTCGCATAGACTACATATATTGAGTACGACATGTATATACAGTGAATCTATGTATGATAACCAACAGCACTGCTGTACTCTTCACTTCCTCATGTATAAACAAGATGAAATGAGCCCTACAGCTGTTGTGTCATACACATCAGAAAGGGATATGTTTTGCCATTTGTTGCCATTTGGCAACCGTAGATGGGAGTATATTACCTCGAACATGTATTAGACAAGCATGTGTTTTATTTTCATGTACATCCTAAACAGTAATGTTATAACAGTCAAAATGTGACAAATGACCACACAGATCTGATGACACTTCAGTAGTTTGAAGTCTCCATTCATAAATGAAGAACATCTTCTATATGATTATACTGGGAATACATACAAGAAATTACAGTGAACACAACCATAACAGCATGTAAACAACATAAACATACAATAAAGTGTCCAAACACAGGCCCAATTGCACTTTATAATGATCTGGCATCATGCCATACAGTAAGAAATGTTATGTAAGTAGCCATGTCTTATAAAGCTCTACAGTGCAGAGAAAAGAATGCCAGTAATGCATAAATGTTTGGATGAAGATATACAATACAGAGCATTATTATTTGGAAATTAACTCATGCCTGTAAACAATCAGTCAATGACATATTCAAAATTTGCATCTTGCTAGACTCAAAGACATGCCAGGACAGTTAGCAGGAAGATGCATATCAACCTCTGACGCCACATAAATAGGCATACTGGGTGTGTCAAGATGGACAAACTTGCAGGGTTTACAGCACTTTCCTGTCATAATTTGTATGGATGCCCTACCTTGGAGTGTAATGCCTTAAAAATGTTGTCCTTTGGTTGTGTCATAAATACTTCCTTTGCCTAAGCCATTCCTGCCTGACACAGTTGTCTGACAGACAGATGTTACCAGATTCAACCCCCTGCCTGTCATACTACATACTCTTCAGAGCTGTGTAGTGACTATGTCTGCCAGAGGACGTAGCAATGGATCTTGTCAGAAATAAGTGAAACTGATGTGTAAAGTAGGAAAGGACATTTGTTGATAATTGGTGCAATATTATTCTGTCAGAATGATGTCATGGAGGTAACTTTGGGCAGTACAATATCAATGTTTCTTGGCCAAGGAAGCTGTTTCTGTTGTTTTGTACACACACTGTCCCAGAATTGAAAAACACGCTATCTATGTAGATATGCAATGCAAGTCAGTACTAAATGCATGTGCTGCAGCAGCTCTCGCACCATGACATTTGTAGAACTGTTTCACTGCCAGGAAATTACCAAAGGAGTTTATACTTTTTGTCCAAAATAAAAAGTGAGAATAAGATCTTAAAGCTGTATTGTTTGCATAATGTCTGTGCACTTATATAATGTTGCCCTGTGCTGAAACTAAACAGCAAGCTACGTAAATCCTCTGACTAATGGTATGTGTATGAATCACATGCGACATATTAGAAGATGTAACACAGCTCTGAGTCTCTATCTATGAGACAATGTGGGCTTTTGAACATCTGAGTATGTGACAACAGAAGCTACATGATATTGTGAAGAGTGAATGTGCCACAGTGCAAGTGTTGCTAAAATTGTGAGATATTTGGATATTTGAAGCCTGTCTATCAAGCATTTTAACTGAGCATTGTATACATACCAGTCAGCAGGTCAATGTTAGCATCATTTGCTCACTTATCGCAATAAGCAGGACGTAAGCATCTATTTTTTCCAAATGTAATACCAACAATGCATTATATAAGCATAAATTATTATGCACTGAAAGTAAAATATTTTATTTCTTTTTGTTGGAAAAAGTCCCCATAAACCCAAGAGGAGGTCCCTGGGAACTTAAATTTGAGTACAGGGAATTATGGTGGCATATTCACTTGAATGCAAGTGTAAACCCAGTATTGAACAAAGCTATTTCCCTCAGTAGTGTTCTATAATTGCATTCTGAAAAGTTATAATATAAATGTTTAAATTTGTACAGAAGGGGATTTATAAGTGTGACATAACTTTTGGGAACATACATCAATTTTAACATTCCTAATTTTTTGGTTTGGATTATTACTTTATTAATTGTAACCGTTGGTTATTTTATTTATTGTATCACTGGTGAGTTAGTGAGGACTTTCACTGGAGGAAATTTAACACTTGATGGATTATAGAAAGTATTTAAGTGGTTGTAAAAGTTTTTTATACTAGTTGTGATGAAGTCCGAAACTATATGGACAAAAGCGCTTAACTAAAGGTATTAAAAGCTCTTGTTTTGTTTTTACAACTGTGTAGGGATTTCACTGGTGATTTCAACAGCCCTCATGGACTATACCGAACTCACTATTTTTTTGGTTCTTAGTTTGATTTAGTGAGTTTGTTCTCATTTGTTTTTCTTTGTTTCTAGGTTCAAATACCACAATGGTGAACTTGTGCATACTTCTGCAACATCATGTATGTATGCCTTCCTTAACAGACAGGATGCATCAACTTCCACTCAGGAAAAGTATTTAGCCTGGATGGATTCTCCCATCCCCTTATCCCACTTTTATGACAAATATCTTCTCTGCATCACACTGATGAAATCCTCATGCACTCTCTACCCCTTACAAGATTTCCTTCTCCTGTGACACTTGTGGCTATTTCTATGATCTATAGATAGGATAACTAAATAAGTAGGGGTTTCAAATCCAACATTGGTTAACTAGTGCAACTGTGTATACTGCTATGTACAACTGGGTCTATGACAATCCCCAGGATTCACTAATCCTCAGTGTAAGACTAGATTAGTCTTACATGGAAGAGCCAGTCTAAGAGTAAGATGGCAGCGCACCATGCATATTAATGAAAGCGCGCTACCTCAACTTTAAGGCTAACATGGAGCGTACGCAAGTGCAGGTGGCGTGTCGGATTGCCAAGCAGTCCAAAAATCCACGCCCCTGCAAGTCTGACACTCGGGAAATGTCTACTTACATGAGCGAGTCCGCTCAAATGTGTACATACCCAACACTACACTTCCCCACATTCTAAACCCCTGTACAATTATAAAATGTAAAAATGTTTTTTTTATTATTTCCACTATAGCTGCCCATATTTGCGCGTGTTTGCGCGGGTTTGCCCATTGCTTACCTACAGTTAGCAGTTTAGACACGAAGAGGATAATAAGAAACGTATATGAAAATTAAGCAAAATAGGTATAGCATAGTGGTAGAGCCTTCTCACAAAGAGGAGGCATTCCTGGTTCAAGTCCCACCACTCCCCCTTCTATTTTCTGTTGGAAATCTGTATATAAAAATAATTCCTGACATTTATCATTTAAATTTTTGTAAAAAGCATTGAAATGGCCTATGTAGTAGTGAACAAATTATATATATATATATATATATATATATATAAGAAGGTGAAATGGTTATGCATACTGATGGATGCATAAGTAACATATCTTAAGCAATGTGAAGCACTGCTAAGCAAAGTTTACCAGTATTAAGCATATTTAAATGTAATTGCTCGAAGCTGAGCACTGCGTTAACTAGCACAATGACTTTGCACGTAGCTGCACATCGCGCCAACTAGCACAAACAAAACATGTTTGCGCGGAGTTGCGCTCCGCGCTAACCAGTGCAACTTCAGGCAACGTCGAGCAACGTAGAGCAACATCGGGCAAAGTTGAGCAAAGTCGGCTAAACACAGCCACACCTCCTAGCCGGTCTGGCCAGTAGTAAAATAAAAAGCAATGACAGGGCTCGAACCCCGGATACTGTGCACCATAATCACAGTACTGAACCACTAAGCCATGACAGCATTTCATAACCATGCACTTTCAACACACACATACATATCAATGGAAGTTTACCCATTGCTAAGCAGGTGTGCCTTCAGCTGAGTTTTTTCAAAACTGGCCAATCACAAATAAGTGCGGTAAATGAGGCATATTTAAGCTCCATAGGTGGGGATACTTGCCATAACTGGTTGTAGCTCCCATCTGCAGGCAGCATGGCTGGTGCTGGAGAGGGCTCTCGATTTCGAGCGCAACATTGGGGCATTAAGGAGTCAAATGTAATGGTTTGGCTCCTTGTCCATAATCATGAGGACAGACTCCTGCGGGGCCAGTACCAGGGCACCCAATACAAAGTGGAAGCCTGGAACCATCTAGCTCATGAACTCACCAGTGCCACAGGCGTCCCTCAGACTGGTAAGCAGGTCAGACACCACTACTCAGACCTGAAGAGACGCAAGGAGGATCAACTGGACCAGTGGATCCAGGAGGCCCGTGGGATGGAAAATGCCCCACTACAGAGTAAGTAGCCATGGAATTAAGTATGTAAGAATTGCTATTCTAGTCTGTACTATGGATAGGTTTGTCTCAATATAACTTCATTTACTTCACAGCTGCAGGTGTCCGCGCTGCGAACCAGCAAGCCTATGCAGATAGGCTGCTGAGGCTGCGCCACCAGGCAGGTTGGTAATTATTCTGCATGTACTGTTATATAAAATACATGAGAGAGCCTGAAAAAAAGTATTTAACCCAATAAATAAAGGTATAATAATTAATTTAACAATTAGTCTGCATGTACTGTTATATAAAATAAACTTGAGAGCCTCTAGTAAAGTGTTTAAGTCTTTAATAAAGGTATAATTCCTGGAGTGTATCTGTGTCATTTTCTTTGATATGTTGTTGTACTCTTGCATTATCGAAATAGTACTGTTGTATTAAGCGCTGTTAACCCACACTTGGGTAGGCCCATATAAAGTGGATGAAGGGAGTGCCAGTAGCTTTTAAGCATATTTACAGTCCTCAACAGTTGGTTCATGCCCAGCAGGTACAGGTTAATCTAGCACATGAGTAGCTTGGTATTGTGTTCCCCAGAAATGTCAGTGTGCTGCCAGAAATATAGGGAGCTGTTAACATATAACTGATAATTTCACCTGAGCATATTTAGATAATTATAGGAAAGTAGAGCTGTCAGTGTACCATCTCAGCAGTAGTGTGTCTAAGCAACTCACAAAATATGTAGCAGTAACATCTGCATCCCGGACAGTTTGTATGTCAGATACAGCTCATGTATATAAAGATGTAGCAAAACCCATTTCACAATTTAAGGACAATTGGGTAGTGTAATAATACATGTAGGGGACATATAACTGCAGTTAATAGGAATGTAGTGTAAACTAGAAGGTTATATAAGTTGTTAATGGAGCTATCTTTTTCCACCCTACTGTATGTGCATAAAAAATGCAAATCCACACCTCAATGGGTATGTCTAATCTCAAAACATTTGTTGGGACATATGTCCTATTGGGTTATAAATATCTGCATTTATTTTGATGTATGTGCCCTGTTCAAATACCACAATATTGGTGGCCTGTTGCCATCAATTAAACCTGCATGCTGTTGTAATGTCCACTGTTGTTCTATATATGCATGTGTTATGCTTGCTGTTCAACTGTTGGAACTGTGGTGTGTTGGGTTAATGGGAATACTTCTGCATGCTGTTATAAATAATTGGGAATGCTGTTGACTGTTACTTACTCATATTTTCATTAAATACTCCAAAACATAGAACGTATGGGAAGGTCGGTCCCAGAGGACCCACCGGTCCCACCTCAGTTGGCGATGGCACCTGGCACCAGCAGGTCCAGTGCCCAGCCTGGGACCTCCTCCTCCATTGGCCCTGTACCACCTTCGGGTGGAAGTGCTGCAGGGGGGTGGGGCTCATCCCCCCATGCAAGCGTGGGTGGAGAAAGTCCACCTATCACTCTCCAAACGGTCCCGGCTGTGGTGCGTAGAGAGGTCTAGCGTTCTGTCACTGATCCTCTATGCCAGCTTGAGGCATGAGTGGCATGACTCACGTGTGAGCCTGCCCCTCCTATGCAGCCTCCAGCACAGCCACCCTCTGGGTTGTAAAGGTGCAGTGGTGACTGCCAATGGGCGGGGATCTCAGTTCCACTGTTGCCATCTGTGGGCTCATGGGCTTGCGATTTCCAAACATCCTTCCCCATCAATGGTGTTCACTCACCACGTGTCATATTCTGCCCCTGTATGCATCTTGTTTGTCTTGTCTGTTTACCTCCCCAACTTACCTCCCCAAATATACCTACTTCCCCTACCCCACATTCCACTCTCACCTGGGAAAAAAAAGGGTAATCTGCTCCCAAAAAAAAAAAATTGTGCCCCATACATAGCTACCCATTTTGCACACATGTCTGCTAGACACATAAAATGTAATTTAATTGGCAGTACAACATATTTTGTTGTCCTCACCACTCTCTCAGGGATGGAAGGTTTCATATTTCCCTCCAAATTTATTACATATGCACAGCTGTTGCTGTTAAAGAAATGGGCAGTTATGGACCTTCCCTACACCTGTCCTGCACATCCCAAGTTGTTTTCCCTACTGTCTTTCCCACTTTGTGCCCCTTTTTCACCACTTTCCTATCTCCCTATTTTCTTTTCTTTCAAAGAAATGAGCACAGGGGTTAGCGGGAGTAAGCACTTTTAAGCAGTAGTTAGCGGGTTTGCGTGAGTGTGTGCTTGTGTGTGCTTAGGTAAGCATTGCTAAGCATCATGCAAACCCATGCAAACCCGCTTACAGCTGCTTAAAAGTGCCTTAATCACTCTGTATGTGAGGGTCCTTGTTCTGCTCAGCAGCAAAATAAAACACCTCTGTTAGTCTCGAACCCAGGACCTTGTACACACTACACTGCATGAAGTACCACTACGCCACGGTAGAGATACAAGTTGGTGCTGAAATAAATATACCATGCATCAGAGTAAGTGAATGTAAAGGAAAAATAGGAATGCCATAACATACAACTTGTTCTGTGGATCTTTACCAGCAGTTGTTGTGGAATCGCATTACATGACTGTGATATGAGAAGTAACTATTCTAGCAGGAAATAATGTTACAGCAGCACTTTACAACCCCCACACAGTATCATAGCAGGACAAACACTGGCATATCTGATTAGGGCAGAGGCCATACCTCCCAACTGTGCCTAATTTTCAGAGATGTTCCTGATTTTGAAACACATTTTAGCTGTGTCCCTCTGAATCCCTCTGAAAAGTACTGATGTTGGCCAGAAAGGTGGTGAATTACACTTAATGAATAATGACAATAAATAAGAGTTAGACACCGCTTGTACTTCAGGAAATGTGTATTAATCCATATGCTCTGGTTCTCTCAAAGTCTCAACTTAATGGCACTAATATTTTAAAGGTGTACCTCACTTTTCCATACTTTTCCCTGAGTCTATTCAAATATGTACCTGAGTGTTTGAGAGGCCTGGCAGAGGCAGAAACACACAGGCATATCAGCTTTTCTGCTGTTACACACTCTGCAAATACCTTTGGAAGGAGTTTCAGAAGCATACCCTTATGTAGGAGTACAACACTGAAATACAAAAGGATGTAGCCATGTACTGGTAGCAACCAACTGTAACAATGACATTGTTCCAGTGCTGAAAAGACTGGTGTGGTGCACAGACAAGGAATAACAGGCTAACCTCTGGCCACCATGTGGATAGGTCCATAGTTGGGAGCTACGCAGACAGACTTCTTGCCTTGATAAGCTAACAGGTACACGGCAACCCTTTAAGTCCAGCAAGATAAAATTCACACAATAATACATAATGCTGTCTGTACTTCTGCACCCCTACCCAAATGTAGAATATACCTGTGTGTTCAGGGTCTACCAAGGATGTAGGTAGGCATACTCAGTACTGAAATTTGTCCAGTTTTCTTGAGCAGCCTGTGCTAATGTCAACACTAAAAAAGCACAAACTGTTCAGAAGTGAGAAAATTAATATTCACAGTATAGCAGTTCACAAACAATTCATGTGCCAAAGGAATACATCTCAATAACTAGTTTTGTATGGCAGTTAATTGTACAATTAGAAAAGAAAGTACATACTCCCATGTATCTTGGGTTAGCATTTTGAGGGGTGAGTACAATTCTACACTGACAAGTGTGTACTGGAAGCAGCAACATTCAGGTCTGAGTACAGCATTTAAATCACTGGCTACACCCCTGGCTTCAGATATAGGAACTATACCAACCTTCTGCCTTAAACAACGATGTCCACAGCAAACAAGCATGATCCCCATCTTGGAAAGCTGAAAGGGCCACGCCTACCTGAGTTAGCAATTTATAGCATTGGGTTACTATGACAGTGATTACTGCAATTACCACACAGCAGGCTGCATGCAATTAGCAAATGGTGGCCACCAATTGGTTCAGAGGCCATCACATGCACATGTGCAAATACCTATAAAAGCAGGCTGTAATTGCTGCCAACAAACTCAATCACTCTATTGCAGAGAGTGACAGAGAAAAAGAGACAGAGAGAGAGAGAGAGACAGTGAAAAGCAAAAGGAAAAAGAAAAATAAATAATACCAACTCATACAAAGGAAAGGTATGTAACAGATATGTATTTACTGGCATGTAGTAGATGTTTTTGAAGAGTACTCTACATAATGTGAACCATTCATATGTGGCAGTCCTGCTTAACTACTGCCATGGACAATTCCTGTGGGCAGTTGGACATAACTGTGAAATGTATAGCTCAGCATTAAATATCAAACATCTGATCCATGTTATCTGTGTTCTGTACAGTAGTGTGGCCAATGGCTGTTTGGGGGATTAGCGCAAACATTTATATAAACATGGGTGTGACAGAGTAACACATGCATGATAGTCATATTAAAGTGTAGCTTAGCACTGGCAACTGCTGTACCAGGCTAGTATGCTAATCTAGCATTTGGAGCTATATATACCCCCTCTAATGTTACTGTGTGTTCACATGTAACACCTGTTCATGTTGCAGCAAGGCCCAACAGTTCAGCTGTGAGGTCCAGGGACTTACAACAGTGTGGACCTTGTGTGTGTATGACACACACATACGGAGAGATATATATGTGTCATATATATTAACATCTGTATATGTGCATAGAGCAGGAGACATATTGCAACTGTTTGTGAAGGGTGGACATATATATGTTGGTGAAGGTTGTTATGTACATATTTGTATGTAGGTTTTAGTGTGTGACAAACAAGACAGCATACAGTGCTGGTATATGACATGTGGTGGTTAAACACTGTGGGTGTTTTGTTCAGTTTGCAGTGTTGCAGCCAGTGAGGCCTGCTAAGGCTACCTGGGCTGTGAAAACTTTCAATGCATTTCTCACAAGACTGTGCAATATTATTACATTACTGTATACCTCATATCCTTTGTATAATTTATATTCCCACCATGAAAGGTGGCCTGTATATGTGCCTATATGTATATGTATATGTACATCAATGGATGTGTATATGTATATATATATATATATATATATATATATATATACATATATATATATATATATATATATATATATATATATATATATATATATAAACATATATTATATATATATATATATATATATGTATCTACACACAGAGAGAGTCATATATACTCATGCACACCCACATCTACTTGTTTCAATAGATTCTATGTAAAGTTGACTGAGTGTGATGGTCAATGTGTTGGTGAATATGTCAAAGATGTGTATTTGTGGTATAGCTTAGTGGGAAACTGTTTCTGTCATGATATTATGGGTCCTTGCTTTGATCTCAGCAAAAGCTCTGTATGCTGTTGCTAGGCAGATAAAGCACTATGGCATACAGTCTGATGTAGTCCCTTGGTGTTAACTGGGGTGTGTCATTGGAGGCTAAAGCACTACATGTATGCTTATTGATTGATACTGATGTTGAATCTAAATCCTGTATGTACTGTAGTACTACTTGAAGCTCTGGGCCTAAACAGCAAAGTATGGTGTATGACCACATTGCTTGGAACCACTGTTTTGTGTGGTCCCTGTAGTCATCACAGATTACATTCCTCAAGCTTAAGGTTTTGTAAGTACTGACACACAGTACACACTGTACACACGGAAAGCTTATCTGGGTTGCCATACCTTTGTGTCTTGTAATTATGTTTGATGTGTGTGTGGGTATGCCTGTAACATGTCCTCTGTCATATGTGTGTTACAACATATAACTGCGTATCTAGCAACATTTATAGTTTACTACTGCAGTATACCACCTATATTCACAATTGAGCACATATTTTGGCCACGGGTTTGCCATCACCAAGTTGTGTGGTATAATGGTAATACTGTAACTGGACCTTACAAACATTGCGATGGATGACATATTTCTTTATGCATTGGCTTGATCTATATCTGCTGTGGCTAGGTGGTGCATTGTGTTGCATACAGTGTGCCAGGTACTCTTGCATACTCTTATATAGTGATTTTATTTTGTTGCTGTGTAGAACATGGTTTATTATATAGAGCGTGCCAGGCTCTTTCAAGCAGTTGTGGGGTGAGCACTGATAAGTGGTAGTGAAAGTGTTTAATCTCAGTTAGCTAATAGGTTGCTACATATGGCAGTTCAGTGATATCTGTACTGTATAATGTTAAATGTGCCATATGACTTGCTCAGACATATTTTTTCTTTATGTCTTCCAGGGATCATGGCACACCATACAAATCCTAGCTACAGTAGTGCTGAAGTTGAGAGTCTTACCAGCTGTATGATTCAGCACTACAGCCTACTATTCTCCAGAACCAGCCAATACCAGCAGGAGCGTACTGCAATGTGGCAAGATGTTGTCCGGAGGGTAAACAAGGTAGGCCTGCATAACTGGACATATGAGCAGGTACGCCACCACTGCAGTGATCTACTTAGTCATGTCCGTCAGCATGCTTCTGATGTACAGAGACAACAGCTTGCAACAGGTGGTGGGGTTAACATCCATCCCCCCCTTACCAGAGTGGAGGAGCTGCTCCTGAGCCTGGTGGCACCTGCCCAACAACAACAGCAGCAGACATTTACCATGCTGGAGGTTTGAGCCACCCAGCAAGAACACATGGAACAGCAGGTAACATGGCATATCTGTAGATTACTGTTACCTCTATTGGTAGATCATGCATATGTGAGATGTGTACTGTGTAGTTAGAAGATGTGGAGCCTGTTGTTGTGCAATACTGAAATTTGGAACATAATCTGTAAGCCTGTGAATGTAAACTGTTGTTCAACTGTAAGATTGCAAACCCACAGTAGCAATGCCACAGTTGTCGCCACTGACTAACTGTCTCATATCTATGTAGGTCCCTCTGGTGTGACAGCAAGGCAGCGGACAGATGCTGGTGAGTGTGTTCTACATTTATTATTGCAAATAAAAAGTGCATGTCATAGTTGAGGTGTAGGCCATGTACACATGTAACACACCTACCCATAATGCATGCTGTGCATGTTTGCTGTGAGACCACGGACATCTCACTAATGTGATTAGCTGCCTCAAACACATGCAATACATAGACCATCTCAAACAAATATGGTTACACTGTAGTGACCATTAGATAGGCAGAGTCGATACACAACATGCACATAACATACACAACTATGTCATACACAGAACATGTTACCATGCTACACATAAAGGATTCACAAACCCTCTGTAATGTCACACTCCAGTATCCCAAATGTCATCCATACAGCACACATAATATACCTGAGGGGTAGAGGCCTATCATGGGGCAATGAAACACTCTGCAACACACAACACATTCATGTTAGGGAATGCTCCTTATTGGCCTCCTTACAAACCCATGTAACAACTGGTTGTGAAATGGTGAATGTAGCCATGGTAGTGCAGTTCTGGTACAGCATGATAGGTGCTGGTTTGGGACACATTTGTAGCTTTAAGTGACCACATGGTGCTTCATGATGATGGCTTATGGTACTACACCCCATCCAGTTATTGTAACCACAGTACTAGACATAGCTTTCATTGCTATACACCTCAATGTTGTGTGTGCACAAACATATGCACCTCTAAACAATATGCATACCAATCACCATTTGCACAACTGACACATATATGTCTTGTGATGCTATTGAGTGGCTAGGTCATATGACATACATTGGGTATGTGTGATGTTTAAATTTGCAGTTATGTTTTAGCATGCCATGTCATGGATGACACTGGCATGTCCACAATATGATCTACACTCACCATAACTACTGTACATTGGGTATGTGGACCAATGGTATTCCATCAGTTATACATGCACCACTGATCTTGTGTGTATACACATCATGCATGAGCTAAAACTGTGTCCACAATTATTTGCTAAAGACACAGAGGCTCTAATCAGAATTGGATATCTATGTGACACACAGATACACATCCAGCCATGGTATGTAGACCTGTGAGTGATGGTGCACAGTACATTACAGAGTTTTGAATACTTGCACAGCAATGTTGTGTCCATGTATGCAATGTGTTCCAGGGGGAGGCCAATCACCGAACAAGAAAACACATGCATCAAAGCCATGTATACTGTTAGTAACAAGGACTGTCTACACTTGCACTACATGCTGTTGAGCAACACATGTCCTGCATGCTGACATGTGTGATATGACTGTTTTGCTTGTGATACTGTACACCACCATCAACTGCTATTGATTATGTTCTGATTTTGCTGGTGGTGTGTGTGTATGTGTCTGTGTGTGTGCCTGTCTGCTTTAGTGAGGAGTGTATTTGTGTGTGTGCATGTATGCATGTGCATGTGTGCATGTGGTCTGACATCATGTACAGGTCTTAAAGTGTGTTTTCTGTTTTCCTCTCACAGGTGCTGAGGTGGGGCTGGTTCAGTGCAGCAGGGAACCTGATGTCACTGACACAGATAGTGATAATGAGGATAGGTGTGTTGAGGCACAGGCAGGTTTGTCAGGGTCTGTTGTTGGGCCACCAATTGACAGTACACAAGTCTCCACCCCATCCATGCACACAGTCATACAGCCTGTACATCCATCATCACCAATGCCCTTAGCAGAGGGACAGTGTACAGTCGGCACTGGCCAGGGCAGTGTGGTATCTATGGCACATGCATCAGGACACAGCAGCCATAGCCAGATGTCTGGAATGGTACCACATAGGCAGATGCCCAGGGGGTTTCGTCAGAGCACTGCTGGTCATCATGCCCCTGGCAGACGTGCCACAACTCTTACAATCACATGCATATTCCAGGCTGTCATGGTGGCACAGGCATGTATGGAGCTGTACACCAGACAGGGACTAAGGGCACAGAGTGCTCATAACACCTCTGTAAATGACAGTATCCATGACCTAGCAGGTGCCATACGTAATTACACTGAGGTCATTGATAGATGCATGGGTGAGACATTAGATGTCCTCCACAATGTCATGTCCGTGTGTCAGGACAGTGCGGGATGGTTGAGACATCGTCATGGACGTATGCCAGTAACATCATTAGCTGGCAGTCGCCGTGGATGTCCATCAAGTCATAGCCGCTCCCGTAGTGCCAGTACCAGCCCCAGCAATGTTGGGGGGGGTTTCCATAGACCGTCCTAGAAGACCACATGCATGTGGCTCTGGCCAGTCCCAGCAGGGACCTGGATCCAGTGGACATATGTCAACCTCTGAAGATAGTACCCAGTCTAGATTAGCACCTGATACTGTCTGTAGCACCCCTGCCAGGCACAGGTCCTGTATCCATGGCCAGAGACGGTGATCTGTAAAGCCTGCCAGGTACAGTCTGTAGCTGTCCCACAAATCCCCGTATATGGCAGCCACATGATGGAACTGTGTATATGCAGACACACACACATAAACCAGACACCTAGGGCAAACACATACCCACACACATTACATCCACATTGGCCCATAACAGTACTCTTGGCCCTCACACACACACTCACACACACATGTCGATTGTATGGCTCAATGTAGGCCTCTGGCAAACCAACAACACACCCTGTGCATATGATGAAACCTGTGCCACCTCCTGTCATCTGTAACATTGATGCAGGAACAGGCTAACATGGTGCTGATGCACAGGGTGACTTTATTACAGTATAGCAATGTTTTAATGTGTAGCATGTTGTCAGCAGTAAAGTGCAATGATATCCTTGAAGGTGTAGCTGAGCAGGCATGATGCATTAAAGCTATAATTATCAATGTAGTATTGTTTACACCAGTGTTTATTCCAATTGTGCATTGTCTGCCCATGTGCCACTTGGCTGACGTGTGTAGTTTTGTCAGCATGTGTTATAGAGTGGACAGTAAGTGTGGGATGTGTGCAGCACAGATTTGCAGGTGTACATTTGTGAACATGGTTGAGGTGCACTGCCTGCATGTACATGCATATTGGACACATGGGCAGGGTGACATGCCCTGTATTAGACAGTGTTAACACTACATAGTTTCTATTGGTGGCCAGTATGCATTGTACTACGCACATTTTGGAACTTGAGTACACGTGTGTGTATGCCACGGTTTGACACTGTGCTGTGGGTGATACTGTTGTTACTATCTGTCATTGATTTGCATTCTGGTATTATACATAATCTCAACAGCCTGCCCATAAACAATTGTTAGATGATGGCTTGACAACTGACACACAGATGTAGGACACACAGTAACATTTGCAGCCTTCAAGTACTATTCTATGCCAGCAACAAGTGGTATTCACCTAAACTCAGTCCTGGGACCACTCCTGTTTGACAAATAGCTTTCTTAGGTACAAGCAAACACAGTAGGGATATATCTGGCCACATTTGGCAATGCATACCATGTGCTATAATGCATTCTCCAGATGACACACACATCCTCCAAAAGGGTATCATACAGACAGATACCTGGTGTCAAACCCATGCTGTAAAGTTATAAGCCAAATAAAGCATAGTCATCCACTTTTACAAAACATAGTATCCCCAGAGTACCACATAGGTAGTAGCCCCCAAAATGTGGAACAGGTACTGATGTATGCATAGAGCCATGTGTTAAGTCATCTCTCCTTTGATAATCACATTTACAAAGGGTTTTGGAAATCCCTCTGTGGATCACATAAGCAATAAGGGGTCTGCATGCATATCCACAAAGGTTGTTGCACACCTATAATAAATAGCCATCTTTGACAGACTTTGCTGCTTTTGAACAGGTTTCAAATATACCTCAGGCATAAACCCTCACTCACACTATTCAACAGAAATCATAATGAGTGTATGTGAAACAGATGATGCAGGCCAGGGATCGCTGCAGTGGCTAGGCTTGTCACAAGCATACAGATGTGACCTAAGGTCTGGAAAGCGGAAGCACACTCTGGCAAAGATAACAGATGTGTTCATGGAGAAAGCAGGGTTCCCACCTATGAAATAATTGAGGTCACATGTATGTATATGTATTTGCCACACAGCTACCTGACGTGTAATGCACATACTGTTGTCATTGTGATATGTCATAAAGTAGTAAAAGCAAAACCCACAACACATTGACCAACAGTGTCACACATACACACAATAACCAAGTGCAGGATTCAAAACCCTACCTAACTACCTTATGACATTACAGCAATACACATTTATACGATGCGCTATACACATGACTGGGAGTTCTTTATTCCACAGGTATATTTGTAGGATGGTGACATCATCAGACTTTATAAAGCTGAGTATACCACTTTTAAGGTGTTTCAGCAGTCTTCAAAAAGGTTGCTCCTCTCCAAGGAGACACACACACACACACACACACACACACACACACACACACACACACACACACACACTCTCATACAGTTGGCAAGTGCAGGACTCAAACCCCTACCTAACTACTTTATGGTACTAGAGCAGTACGCATTTACACGAAGTGCTATACATTCTCCTTCCCACAGGTATATTTGTAGGATAGTGACATAATCAGACTTGACAAAGATGAGTATGCCACTTTTAAGGTGTTTCAGTAGTCTTCAAAAAGGCTGCTCCTCTCCAAAGAGGTTGCTCTTTTTCAAGGAGACACACACACATAAGTGCAGGATTCAAACCCCGACCTAACTACTTTATGATACTATAACATTACACATTTACACAACGCACTATACACATTACTGGGAACTCTCTTTTCCACAGGTATAGTTGTAGGATGGTGACATCATCAGACTTGACAAAGTGGGTTACATTAGGTGACATTAGGTGGGCTACATAGAAGGAATTTCTAAACACTTTGGCAATGTGATCATCAACGGAGAGTTTACTATCTAGCTGGGTCCCCAGGTCCATAATTACATTCTCCGTACATACTGGATTACCACCTATGCAGTAATTTGTGGTCACTTTGTTTTATCCAAAGGGGATGACTATGCATTTTTTGGCATTCTGCTTGAGGGCATTATTTTGACACCAGGTATCTGTCTCTGTAAGACCATTCTGGAGGATGTCTGTGTCAGCCGTAGAGTCTATTATGGACCACAGTTAGTAGTCATCTGCAAACTTGGTCAGCCATACTCCTCCCGTGCTTGCCTGTACCTCTGAGCAGTATCTACTGAACAGGTGGGTCCCAGGACCAAGACCTGTGGGATGCCACTTGTGACTGGTTTAGAGTCGGACATGGCACCCGCAACTCTGACCATATGTGTTTGATCTGTGAGCCAGTTGGCCACCCATCCTGTGACATAGGGGTTAATGTTCAAGCTGTTAAGCTTGTCCATGATGCCATAGTGGGGAATGGTGTCAAAGGCCTTAGTGAGGTCCAGGTGGGCTGTGTGGACTACTTTCACCTCCATCTATGTCCTTGGTAACTGTTTCAAAGAAGTCAACTAGGTTTAGGAGGCAGGATCTGCCTTTAACAAAGTCAAATCGGGTAGAGTCCAGTGTCTGGAGGTTCCCAATGTCTCTGTTTATGGGTTCCATGATAATTTGCTCCATAGCTTTGCAGACCAAGCTGAGTAGGCCTATAGGGCAATAGTTTCCAGGTTCTGTTGTGGCACCACCTTTGTGGAGCTGGATGACTGTTGCTGTATGCCATTCTTTGGGTACATAGCCTGTGGTAAGGTTGAATCTGGACAGTGAATGTAGGTAAGGGTGTAGTTCCTTTTGCGGCTGGTATACGACACAGCCTGGGACACCATCCAGTCCCATTGATGCTGTGTTCTTAGCTTTGGAGAGGGCTGTTTTTACCTGCATGTCCATGAAGTCTGGGGCTCTGCATTCATCTGGGACGGACACAGGCCCTTTTGGGGGTGGGGAGTGAAGTTTGCACTGAACTTGTCCGCCAGGATGTGGGCAATGTCAGTTGGTTCAGTGTATTTTTTGCCATTTTGCAGTAGCTGACAGCATATTTGAGAGTTGCCACCTAAATGTTTGGTATAGCTAACGAAGGCTTTGTGGTTGTTATTCTTAGATTCCCTGACAATTTGTCTTTAGAAACTGGCCTTGGATTATTTTATGAGCGATCATTGTTTCTTCCTAATAATGATCAGTGATGCCTTTCCTTTTGTGAAGTTTGCTCTATCATGTGTTAGTTTCCTCCTTCTGTTGTGTAGCTTATTTATGAGCAACGACCACCAGATTGGTTTCTTCTTTTTGGAGGAGTGCGTCTTGGTTCTACTTGGGATGTCTTGATCCATGCATCCCTGTAGATGCTCATAGAATGCACTTGTAAATGATTCTGCAGATTGTTTATCATTATCCTGTAGCAAGGGGGCTTTGGAACTTTCCACTTTGGTCTTGAGAAGTGTGCAGTTTGCTTTTGAAAATTTCTTTATAGTGGATTCCTTGACTGGGGGGGTGGGATGTGGATGTCCAGTGTGATTACTTTATGGTCTGATATTACCAGTGAGGGGTTTATCTCTGGTGTGGAACAGTGGTATCCCATGTTGCTGATGATCAGGTCCAGTATGTTGTCACCTATAGTGGGCATGGTGACCAGCTGTTCCAGGGCGTTTGAGTTTTTAAACTCTAGGAAGCATTGGGCAAAGTACGTTGTACACGAGTAATTCTCCCAGTCAGTGTTTGGCATATAATGGTGTTTGGTAGGACCTTTATATTTTCCAGTGTTCTCAGGAATACTGAGTGAGATTCCTGAGACAAGGTAGGTGATCTGTAGCAGGCTACAATCTGATAAGCAGCTTTGCCCAATGTTAGTTACACTTGCATGGTCTCCAAGGCCTCATGCTGTGCCACTAACCTGAAGGTGTGGGTATCCATAAGGTAAATGGATATACCCCTTCCTTTTGTATTTCACTCTGGGTTTTGGGGCTGAAGATCAGAGGGATTGTGAGTGTTTTACGTGGAGCATGTCCAACAGCTCTGTGTTTGACATAGCTTTGTATGTTAGGCAGAGATCACCTCTGAGTAGGCGATATGTGAGAGAGTACAGCTGGAGCATTTTGAGATGGTCTGTGCACGGCATGTATTTCAGGCCACTAATCCTCTTTGTGAGGTATTTCTTCAGGCTTTCCTGTTGTTGTAGATGTCTTGTGAGGTATATAGCAAAAGGGGCATTGTACTCTCTTATGGATCTAGTGAGTGATGAGTAGAGGGGAACAATGTCCTCTTCTATTCTGCATGAGGCACCTTTTGTGATGAGGTGTGCCATGTAGAAGGATTTCCTGACTACTGTGGGGATGTGATTATCACAGGTGTGTCCACTGTCCACCTGTGACCCAAAGTCTCTTATCACACTTTCAGCGTTAAGTATACTACTGGCTATGTTGTAGTTCATGGCTACAGAGTTTTTACCAAATGGGATGAAAATGCACTTTTTGGCATTGACTTGAGGCCATGGCTTTGACACCAGGCATCTGTCTCAGTGAGGCCCTTTTGTAGGATGTCCACATCTTTAGTAGTTTCAATTATGGCTCCTAGTTTGCAGTCATCTGGAAACTTCATTAGCCAGAGACCTTCCATGTTAACGTTTACTTCAGGGAAGTAGATACCAAACAGGACAGGACCCAGGACTGAACCCTGTGGTACTGCACTCGTCACTGGTCCAAAGTCATATTTGGAGTCTGCTACTTTCACAGTGTGTGTTCTGTCAATGAGCCTGTTGGCAACCCATCTTGTGACATAGCGATTTATACCTAGTTTAGTGGGTTTATTTATAATTCCAGAGTGGGGGGTGGTGTTGAAAGCCATGGCAAGATTTACATAGGGTGTGTGAACCACCATACCCTTGTCTACGGTTCTGGTGACTGCTTCAATGACGTCTATCAGGTTTAGGAGACATGATCTGCCTTTTACAAACCCAACATGGTTGTGGTCCAGAGTTTGGAGATTACCGATGTCTTTTTTTATAAGTTATATGATGATACATTCCATGGCCTTGCAGATCAGGCTCATCAGGCTAATGGGGTGCTAGTTCCTTGGGTCCATGGTGGCTCCCCCCTTGTGTAGTGGGATGACCGTCGCTGTGCGCCATTCAGCAGGCACAAAGCCTGAGGTGAGGCTATGACTGAACATGGTACATAGGTGTGGTGCCTGTTCCTTCTGTAGTTTGTGTAGAACACAGCCTGGGGTGTTATCTGGTCCCATGGATGCTGTGTTCCTGGCTTTGGAAAGTGTTTTTTAGCTGTGCAGCCAATGATGACAGCAACTTTGCAGTCTTCCGTTATAGAGATGTGCTCTTTCATGGGTGAGAGGGGGGTAAAGTTAACACTGATCCTATCTGCCAGGATGTTGGCAATATCAGTTGGATCTGTATATTTAGTGCCATTGTGCTTTAACTCAGAGCAGATCTGAGTGTTGCCATTGAGATTCTTGACATAGCTATAGAATGCTTTGTGGTTGTCTTTAGAATCAGTGTCGATTTTGTTTTCATAACTAGCTTTGGAGGATTTTATCAGGGATCACAACTTCTTACTGATGTTGACCATGGAGCTCCTCCACTCATAGGATTTTACCCTCTTTTGCAACAGTTTCTTCCTTCTGTTGTGCAGTTTGTTTATGGCAGGGGAATACCAGATTGGCTTCCTTTTCTTGGAGGATAGCGTCTTGGTTCTGTTTGGGATAGCATGATACATGCAGTCATGTAAGTGCTTATAAAGTGCAATTGTGAAGGATTCAGTAGTCGTAACTGTATTGTCCATCTGCATGGGTGTCTTGCAATTCAGCACTTCTGTCTTAAGAAGCATGAAGTTGGCTTTGGAGACATTTTTTAACATGGTTTCCTTAATGGGGGTGTGGGTCCAGAATGTGGATATTTAGGGTAATTAGCTTATGGTCAGATGGCACCAATGAGGCGCTGACTTCAGGTGTGGAACACCGGTCACGCAGGACAAACCAAACCCCATAACCAACACAAATAACCACAAAGTGAGCTAAATGCTACTCATTGCCAGAAGTCTCAGCCTCCAGATGCACACACTCGAGGCACTTCTCATTATGGAGAATATTGATATCTGTGCAGTAACAGAAACCTAGTTCAAGGCTCCAGACAGCACACCAGCACTACCAGGATACTACTCATTCCATACATTCCAGCATCAGAACCTGAATCATAGCACATAGGGTGAGGATGTATCCATATTCATCAAGGATACCTACACCTCTCTCTACATGCTCTCTACAGGATATGTACCCATAGAATGTTGCACAGCAACGTTCTTCACACTCCACAGGGGTGGGGCCACAAAATCCCCTTGGCATTCATGCTCTATGAGCCTGATGAGTGTGTTCTGCAAGGCAATGGAGCCAATCATAATGTATGTCAACAATACAGAGATTGGGAGCCTTCACACAGTTGAGCACACCCAGTTTGGCTTTGTCAAATGCAGACCACGCCTACTGAACTGGGATGATTTCTTTGACAGTTACCCAGGCTACAGATGATTGAAATGAGCTCAACACAGCCTACCTATACCTCGCTAAGGCCTTTGACACCATTCCCCAGTCAGGTATCATAGATGAACTCACCAACCTGGCCATGAATCCATACATCACAAGATGGATTGCAAACTGGCTCACAGATAGATCCCATACATTAAGAGTTGCTGGCTACATGTCAGACTCTACACCGGTAACAACTGGTGTCCCCCAGGGTTCAGTCCTGGGGCTCCTCCTGTTTGGTATAGACTTCTCAAATGTACATGCCAACACAGGAGGGTTGTGGTTGACTAAGTTTGCTGGGAAATGTAAAGTGTTTGACATAATAGATTCCCCGGAAGACAGACATATTCTCCAGAAGGGACTCTATGAGACAGATGTGTGGTGTCAGAATCATGGCGTCAAGCTCACTGTGGAGGAATGCATAGTGATCCTCTTTGTTGAAAACAAAATACCCACAAACTACCACATAGGTGTTATCCCCTTAAAAATGAGAAGGTGATAAGGGATCTGGGGACACAAGTAGATAGTCATCTTTCCTTTGACAACCATGTTGCCAAAGTGATTGGGAGATCCTATGTGGCCCACCTAATCAACAAAGGGTTTGCATCAGGATCCAAAGAGGTAGTGTTGGCACTCTACTCTTACGTCATCAAAACCATCATTGAGTACAGTGCACCATTTTGGATTTACTCGACTTAGCATATCCAGCAGCTGTAGTGACCACATAAGTACCTCACCAAGAGGATTACTGGCCTCAAACCGTTGTGTTATGTAACACAACTGGTAAAACTAAATCTGTTCTTCGTTGCCTACTGCCTACTCAGAGGCACACTCTGCCTAACATACAGAGCCATGTCCAACACATAACTGTTGAACATGCCCCATCTACAGATAGCAACATTGAGTCGCCCTACACATTTTAGGGATATGAACCTCATCACAATGATGAATACAACATGCTGGTGGGATAAAGTACCATCCCAGACACTTGCCTTACTGTGGAACAGAGTCCCAATTTTACATCAGACAGAACCCCAATCTGACACTCTTCAATTGGAACCTTGATGAGTGGATGGGGAACAGACAATTCATGCCAGGCATCACATCAGCAGCCCCACTAGAAAGGGGCTAAGGGTACTAACTATTAGAACTAGGCCTTGGGAGACTACCCAATGGTGTGGTGAAAGCTGCAAAACTTGCGTAGGCTGATATATGCCTTCATGGAGATAGTCTACTACATACTTATGAACCTATGTGACAGGTACATGTCTACAGATAGTAGATGTGTACTTCATTGTACAGTCATGTTGTACAGCAGTCACATGGACCACATACACTGTAATGCTTACAGATACTGGTGGCTGTTATGTACAGTGGGAGAGATGTGTACCTCATGTCTTTCATGCCATTGGGATGTGTGCTGGGTGGGACAGTCCTGGATGGCTCCCTGTCATGCTCACCCTCTTACACACATCTCTGCCCATCCATCCTTGGCTTATTATACTGTGTTCCCCCTACATATATATATATATATATATATATATATATATATATATATATATATATATATATATATATATAGGTAGGTAATAGGCTATCTGCCTGAAGGCATATATTAGTATGGCCAGAGTGTGCAGCTATCACCACCCATGGAGTTAGTTCCCTAGGCCTCTGTGTAGTAGAGCTGATGAAGTGATCCATGGTGTGAAAGTTCAGTTTCACATACACTCATCAAGGCTCCTCTGGAAGAGTGTCAGTGAGGGACTCGGCTTAATGTCGGTTGAGAGCCTGTTCCAAAGCAAGGGAAGTCTGTGAGTTGGTAATGTATCCCTCCGATTTGTTCTATTTAATGTTGTGATGATGATATCCCTAGAGCATGTGGTACAGTGAGCTTGGGTTTACTTCAGATACCGCATGTACATCAGTTCTGCATTGGACATGGACCTGTTTGTTGGGCAGAGATCTCCTGAGTAGACAGTATGCAACAGAGTACAGATTGAGTTAAATTCAGTCTTGTTGCATGGGGCAACTGTTTCAGGCCAGTAATCCTCTTGTTCAGGTACTTCAGTGGTCTTTCCAGCTGCTGAAGGTGCCTAGTCGGATTCATCACAAGTGTGCTGTGGTACTCTCTGACGGGTCTGATGACTGTAGAGTAGAGGGAACCTCCTTTGACCTACATGCAAAGACCTTGGCAGTTTGTGGGAACACATAGCATGATTTTCTAACCACTTTGTGAATGTGTTTCTGTAAGCAGAGATGACTATTCACATTTGTCCATAGATCCCTTATTATCACCTCTATATTTAGGGTGTTGGCACCTATGTGGTATTTGTATGACTGTAGCTCGAGGCCATAATTTTGACACCACATTTATCTGACTGAGACCCTTTTTATGGATGTCTCTGTTGTCCCAAACATCGATTATGACAACATTTTTGAAGTCATCCACAAACTTTGCTAAACATAGCCCTCATGTGTTTGACTGTATTTCTGAAAAGTATACACCAGACAGGAGGGGTCCCAGGACTGAGCCATGGGGACAGCAGTTGTTACCAGCTTGAAAAGGAGACCACAATTCTTACCTTGTGAGATCTATCTGTGCCCCAGTTGGCAATCCATCAGACGACATACATATTTATGCATAGGTTGTTGATTTTGTGGATACATGGTCCGGGATGTTGGAAAAGGGCTTTTCAAGGTCTATGTGGGACGTGTGTACCTCATTTCATTGATGTATGTCCTGCGTGACTGCCTTGAAAACAGTCTAGCATGTTTGGGAACCATATCTGCCCCTGACCAAACCAAAATGGGTAGGGTTGGGTGTTTGTAGGCTCCCAATAGCTCTGTTTATGAGTTCCATCATGATGGACTCCATGGCCTTGCAGTTCCGGCTTAATAGGCTTATAAGACAATAGTTCCCATGGTCTGTTGTGCACCAACACTTGTGGTGTGTGCCAAACGTTGCTGTAACCCATTCAACAGTTTCATATCCTGTACAGAGGGTGAGTCTCAACAGACTGTTCAGGTGCAGGGTCTGTTTGTTTTGGAGTTCACATATGACACAGCTAGGGAAACCATGTCGTCCCATAGATGCCATGTTTTTAGGTTTGGAAAGAGCTGTTTAACCACTGTATATGTGATTTCTGGGTTTTCACAATCTCCAGGTATGATAATGGGCCCTTTTGTCAGTGAGAGGGGAGTAAATATGTATGAACCTGTCTGACAAGATGTTGACAATGTCAGTCATGTACATGTATTCATTTACAGTTTGCACCGACTCAGAACATATATGAGTTTACATTGATATTTATGACATAGCGAAAGAAAGCTTTATGGTTCTCTATGGACTCTTTCAATATTTTTGCCAGAACATGGATTGGACAATGTTAGGAGTGCTCATTGTTTATTGATGATACTGATCGGAGATTTATTGATCTTCTTTGAATTTTCACTTTCTTTGAACAACTTAAGTACTTGTAGTACATAGTTTGATTATGACAGGAGTCCAATATATTATATGGGTCTGTTTTCATATAACTGTGAGCGCAAGGCAGGATTGGTGAATAGTGACAAGTTTCTGGGGTAAGAACTGCAACTGCCAGATATGTGTGGCTCACTGCTGTACTCAGACATGGCCTAAGTGTGTGAGCATGCCCAGTATGACCTTTCAGTATGTTGTTGACTGACATTTGCTTCATTTATTTAAGTATGTGAGCATGCCCAGTATGACCTTTCAGAATGTTGCTGACTGAAATTTGCTAAATTTGTTGAAGTGTGTGAGCACACCCAGTATGACCTTTCAGTATGTTGCTGACTGGAATTTGCTAAATTTGTTTGTGTGTGAGCATGCCCAGTATGGACATAGATACTATATGCGTGTGAAAAATCAAGTTGGTTTTTACTTCAGGGCTCACCTTTGTGTTGTACATCGACAGGAAGCATGCTGTGCCTGCAGGGCTTCCATGAGTCACTTTGCATAGACTTATCAACATTTCTACATACAGGGGGGACAGCTATTATTTATACATTTCTACCCGGGGGGCACACCTGATTGTTACTGTGGGTGTACATAGGATGAGGGGTTCACCTGACACTTATACACATTTGTTAGGCCTGCACTGTTATGTCAGGTACTCCATTTCAGTTTGTACTGTTGCCTATCGTACTGGCTTGAGGCATACTACTGTACTACAGATCTTAGCTTCCAATTTCACGTATATTAGTTTGTGACTTCATAGCCTACCCAACCCACATCACACTGCCTGGCCTGCTGTTATTTGTCTGCATAGGCCTGGGGGAAGTTACTCATATGCCTCTTCAGAGGGCACGATACAGCATTTGTTTGTGTTTGCATTAGTCTACAATTGTCCTGCTGTGTCTGTGCCAGTGCAATGCTGTCATGGCTTAGTGGTTCAGTACTGTGACTATAGTGCACAGTATCCTGAGTTTGAGCCCTGTCACTGCTTTCTATTTTACAACTGGGCAGATCAGACCGCTTAAGGGACAGTAAAGCAGGTGTGAGCATGTTTACCTGACTTTGCTCAACTTTGCCCGACCTTGCCCGACTTTGCCTGATTTTGCCCAACATTGCCCATCATTGATCAACATTGCCCAACGTTGTGCTAGTTAGCACGGTGCGCAGCTCCACGCAATTGTGTTTAAATATGCTAAAAAGTGGTAAAATGTGCTTAACACTGCTTTATATTGCTTAAAATAGGGCAAGCATGCCTCAGGTGGTACTGCAGGGCTGCCTATGTCAGATGTACATAGTACACTCCCTATACATGTTTGGAAACAGGTAGTGTCAAGTTAGGCATCCCTTTTATTGTATGTGCGAGCCAGAGAGAGGTGTCATTTCCAGGGTTCCTACTGAGTCAGTGTATGTGCTATGCATTGCCTCTTTGCCAAGGCCATGGCAAACACCTCCTCCTGCCTACTGGGGCAGGCTCTGGTTGTTCCTCCTCTGAGTCACGCTGTGCCTGTGCATGCCTTGGCAATGGTGGGGGGGCTATTTGGCCCTGCCCCATGCTGTTCCTACTGCAGCTGTTTTCACAGGATCATATTGTGTAGCATGGCACATACCATGACAATTTGGGTACATGTAGTTGGCGAGTACTGCAAGGCTCCACCAGATGTGTCCAGGCACTGGAACCGAGACTTGAGCATCCCAAAATAACGCTCAATAATATTTCTTGTTTGTGCGTGTGCCTCATTATGGAGTTCTTGTTTGGGTGTTTGTGCATTTCTGATGGGAGTCATCAGCCATGGCTCCAGTGCATATCCAGCATCCCCCACTAGGTGACCATCAGGAATGTCCCCATTGGCAAATCTCTGCTACAGCTGCATCAGATGCCAGATGTGGGAATCGTGATAGCTTCCAGGGCAGCCAGCACACACATTCATTATTATGCCCTGGGCATCGCACACGATCTGGCAGTTGATGGAGGGGAAGCCCTTGCAGTTGATATAGACCCTACCCCGCTCACCAGGTGGTGCTTTGATGTGTATGTGCATGCAGTCTATTGCACCCACTACCTCAGGGTATTCTGCTAGTTGGCGGAAAAGATGCATATTGCTGGCCAATGCCTCATGGGAATTGGGGAAATATACATGCTGACATGGCATCCAGGAACTGGTGCAGTACCCTGGATGCTGATGCCTGTGAAACCCCCATCATATCACCAGTTGGTCTCTGGAAGGTACCTGTAGCTAGTATTCGTAGACCAACACATACCTTGGTATCCACTGGGATGGGTTCCCCTCTGTTGGTTCTGTGTGTGAGGCATGGCCGGCACAGCTCAACAATTTGCTGCAGGAGGTCTCTGTCCACTCTATAGAGCCCCTAGTAGGTTACATCTCCTCACTGTGGGTGGTTCAGCAGCATTCACAACATCACCACCCTCAGCATCTTGCACATGTTGGTTTATGATAGCAATAGCAGCCCCTAACATTTTGTCTGACTTAAGCTTTTTAAGTTTTCACTCTTTGTATATTGCAGTGTTGCAGAGTTCTTGGGAAAAAACAGGGTAGACTGCTGTTTGCAAAGTTTAGAGTGCTGGGCTGGGCTGGGCTAGTCTACTGCCTGTGTAATTAGCTGATTCTGATATATTTCACCTGGCAGCTCTGCTAGTTCTCCTTGGTTAACTTCCTACTACTTCTTTTCCTTCCTTTTCCCTTTCTGTTTCCACAAGGGGAAGCATTGCACAAGCAAGGGCACACACGCACACACGGTGTAAGCAGGTTTGCAAGAAATTTCAGATATATCCACAACGTACACCTTTGGTTTCCGGTTTTCAGCTAGGACAACTGTAGACATGCCTCTTGCAATCCTGAACAACTCTGGGCAAGCACAAGTCACTTTGCTCCAATAAGCTTACAGTCTTTCAGACATACCCCCTCCTGATGTCACCTATCTTCTACTCTACTACTCCCCTACTCCTACACTTACTCTAGGGACATGGCTCACATGCCGGGGAAAATTGGGATTCACTATCCTTATCCTCATTTGCATAGGATTGCCTACTAATGCTTGGTTACATCTCTCACACTGAGCTTCCCCCCCCCTTAGCAACCACTACTCAGTGGCCATGTTGTTTTCAGCCTGCCATTCACCTGCATGGCAGAACAAGCTTTTTAGTGAAAATGACCATTTTTGGCTATTTTTCAATTTTTTTCATTTTATTTAAAGCGCTGCACGTTTGCGCAGCGCTGCGCTACGCTTAAACATCAGAGATCGGGGAAAAATGGATTTTAAGGATTTACAACATTTGCAAATGCCAATGGCCTTATATTTGGCCATTGGCATGCTTCCTCAACTAGATACATCCTTTATTTGGAGCTGTCATAGCCCCGTTTAGCTATTTGCAGAACAGTACTCCATTACCAATGGAGTACATTTCTGCAAATAACACTACTCTTACACGGACAGGTCAGTGTTTCCTGGATCACAAATTTACCTCATTTCCATAGCTTTTAGCAGCAAATGAGGTAATTTGCATACCATAACACTGTTCGTGCAAGAGTAGCTTTAGAAGCTCTCATGCACACCCCTGCCGCCTGTAGCTGGATCGCTCGGCAGACATATTGGCTGTCTGCCGTCTTACACTAATCTTAGACTCCATGCAAACCTTTGTAAATCCGGCCCAATATCCCTTGTGTAGACTTCCACTTAGGCAATGTATTTTAACTGGCTGAAGGCTACCCTTATACATTTTTATTACCCCCAGGCAAAACCCAGGTTTAGAAACACAATGGTTACACCATGCTATCAATAATGAATGACATCACAATTGTAGTATGACTTATCCTGAGGCTGTTGATACTGTGTCCCCTAGACTGCATAACTAAAAAGAGTGGAGGATTAAATCCAGCAAAAACTGACACCTATGGGTATGTGTTTGTCTGTTGTGCTGTGTAGAGAAGGCCGCTCATGCATATAGTGAGTGCAGTTGTGTATTGTTACAGTGCTCTCCGACCACCTTCTTGCATTTTTAGAAGAACATCACTTTAATAAACATCGGTGATGTCATCCATTCAAATGTGCACTGACATAATTATAAACCAACATCTTGTGTGATGCATGTGATTCAGACAGTGTTCTGTACCTTCTGATTTTTAGATAGTCTGTTCAAATCCACTCATTACTCCTTAGATTCACTTGTGCCAATATGACTCATGAATGTGCCTGTAGATAACAATGTTGTCACCCACCTATATGCTCTGTACACGCATAGCTGGGGATTTCTACTTCAAGAATTTCTGTTCATTTTTCAAACAGAAATGCTTTTGAGGATAATGATGATTATGATGCCATTGGACGACATTTGACTTACAAAAAAGAACTATTGAGGCTTTTCCTGTGGTGTGAAGAAATGAGTCAATGTTCTGTATGCTGGTGCCTTAGCAAAGCATGTGTTTGGATCTGTGATTATGCACACATTGTACATGATTGCCATTCTCCCTCCACCATGATGACTGCATTATGCATCACATGTGTTTGAGTATACCTGGCAGCAGGCAATGTTGTGTGAAAAATAGACATATGGCAACACTTTTTTTAAAGAAATTGCAGACACACATATCGCTTGCAGGAATAACATGATGTCATGGCTTTAAATATCCAAATATCTCACAATTTTAGCACCACTTGTACCTTGGAGTGTTCATTCTACAGAGTATCATGTAGCATCTGTTGTCACATAGTCACATGTTGAAAACCCACATTGAGTATAAGCTTTGTTTGTCTTTATGCTGTTATATATGAATGATATGCACAACTGTTAGAATGTGTACAATTACAGTGGAAGAAGCCTCACGCATATTTTTTATGTCATGCAAAATGTTTAGAACACAATCATATGGTGTAATGATTTTATATAGGTGGGGTCTTACTCTCAGTGTTGTGCTAAAACTTTCACTGTGACACACGTAATTCATACACATGACATTAGCTGATAGACTTACATAGTTTGCTGCTCATTTCCAGCAAAAGGCAAAATTATGTGAATGTACTGATGTCATACAAACAACACTGCATAAAGTTATTATTCTCACTTTTCATTTTGGAGAAAGAAATATAAATTACTTTTGTAATTTCCTTTGACTGAAACAGTTGTGCTATGAATCTCATGGTGTGAGTGCTCCAGCAGTACCTGCATTCATTAATGACTTGTAGGGCATATCTACACAGATAGTATTTACTGCTCAGACAGAGGGTAACATTTTTAAGGCATCACCCTCCAAGGGTGTGGAACTATACCCATTACAATAGGGAAGTGCTGTAAGCCTTCAAGGGTGTTCATCATGGCACACACAGAATGCCTATTTCTGTGGCATCATAGGTTGATATGAATCTTTCTGATATCTGTCCTGGCACGTGTATGAGTCTGTCAAGATGCAAATGTTGAGTATGCCATCAATTCTTCACAGGTATTACTTAATTTCCAAATAAGAATGGACTGTATTGCATATCTTCTTCCAAATATTTATGTAATTGTTTTCTTCACTCTGTACAACTTTATAGGTCATGAAAACTTACATAACATGTCTTCCTATATGACATGATGCAAAATCATCATAAAGTGTGACTGGGCCTGTGTTTGGATACTTTCTTGTATGTTTCTGTATTTACATGCTGATATGGCAGTGTTCACTGTAATTTCTTGTGAGCATGCCCAGTATAATCATGCAGTACATGTGCTCCATTTATGAATGAAACCTTAAACTACTTAAATGACATCATATCTGTGTTCTTATTTGTCATTTGCGTATTATGAGTGTTATTATATTACTGTTTAGAATGTACATGAATAAAAAAACATATGCTTGTCAAATACATGTTTCAAGGTAATATGCCCCCTCTCTTTCTTCTTTTCCCAGTTATGGGTCGCTACAGCAGATCACCTGTCTGCTCATGATTGGCAGTGGAGTTTTACAGTGTCGAGTTGCCAGCCCAGCGCCCAACTTTCCACAGAAGGCACACACACACACACACACACACACACACACACACACACACACACACACACACACACACACACACACACCTAGGACCAATTTACAGTATCCAATGTACCTACAGCATGTCTTTGGGAGGAAACCAGAGCACCCCGAGAAAACCCATATAACCAAAGGGAGGACATTCAGACTCCACACAGGAAGCACCCCAGCCAAGGATTGAACTGGAGAACCTCTTGCTGTGAGATGGCAATGCTAACTGCTGCACCACTGCGGCCACCGACAGCAAATGGTAAACCATGTCCCTTTCTGATGTGTACTACACAACAGATGCAGGACTCATTTCTTCCTGTTTATACATGATGAAGTGGAGAATACAGCACTACTGTCAGTTATCACATGTACATTCCATCTTTATGCATCTTGTATTCAATAACTGCAGTCTATGCGCATAATCCCTAATGTATCCACTGTCCTTGCTTACTGTTATCTCAACTCGGCATGTTAACAACATTAATATTGCATTTACTCCCCTTTGTTACAATGCTGCATTGTGCTCCTCTCACATCTATTGCTGGCATGTCCATTTTAGTTATGTGCATGAGTCAAGAATTGCGAACAGAGTTAATTATTATTACATCAATATGGAAGTATTTATGTTCAAAAAATTTCTATGTGACATGAACACATTGGATTGCATAACTAAGTACATTTTCCCCATTTACACTCACCTCTTACATATGTCTGCACTATTACCATTGTATTCTGTGTCCATTCTCCCCTGCATCTTAATTCTTGTAATCAACTTGCACTTACTTCATATAAGCTGTCTGTATGTGTTTGCATAATAGGTTTGCTTCCAGCCATTTTGCCTACATTGCTGCTCATGCCTCCATGCACCATTTCATTGCTGCCAACACTGCTGTTGGCCATGAAATGGTGCTTGTAAACACGTAACTGCAATGGGCAGAATACGTTTCCAAAAAGTGATACTGCTCATCATGCTAGTGTGCTTAAATTGCTTAGGTTTACGTGAGGCCTACACAACTGCTGAATCCCAGGGCTATTATTTATAGCTTACCTATAATCAATGTGCCACATCACAGAGCCTTCTTTATTCCTGGTACATCATTATGCTATTGTTGTGAGGTAAGAGGCTATGCAAGAAAGTCTTAAAGAAAATAGGAACAGGAAGTAATGCCAATAGTTGTAGAAATATTCCTGAGAGAAACATTCACAAATTTTGTGTTAGACAAAAAAGCTACTGCCAAAATGATGAAGCGACACTGAGATAAACTCAAAGCAAGAACTGTGAGTGCTTAAGCACATAAGAATCATGCAAATCATGAACCACCAGAGAATACAGGTTTAAGACTGCACTTCTGGTACACAGCCTATTGCAATTTAATACAGATATATAAGGTACAAAGTGTTTGGACACAATAGCAAATGTGATAAAATTTAACAGTTACATGTCTGTATGAAACATTACAAATGAAAGAAGACAATGGACATTAGTAGTGTGTATATCAGGAAATAATTACAGAATATGTAAAATATTATCCCACCAACTTCACCTTTGTTTTCTTGCTTATTTCATAATCACTATTCAAAATTCTGTCCTAGTTGTATCAAAGTAGGGTATTTATTTGCATCACCCAAGACCCAAGTTCAAGAAAAGACTTTGACTATTGGTAGTATTATGCAGAGGGCATAGGATGCAGTGTCCAATGGTCAGATCTCCTGTCATGTGGGTGATTTGGGGAACCTGCTGTCTCTGTATCTTCTGATGAAGACAAGGAGGCCTGCATCCTGCCACCACAAGGGGGCATTATTGCATTAGCCATTCCCATAAGCTAGAAACTTTGACTAGGCACTGCATTAATGAAGGCAACTGCTCCCACATCCACAAACCCTAATCAAATTATTCACTCTTGAACAACAAAAGATCAATTTCCAAGTGGGATGGGAAGTCCATAAGTTAGTGGTTACATCTGGTGTGTCTGCAAAGGTGCAGCTGAGGGATCTTTGGTCATGTGGATGGACGAAGAAAAGATAAGCTTAAGGCCAAGTGAGAACTGGTGGGGGGGATAAGTTAAAAAAAATCATTGAAGTACTATTTAAAATAGCAGCAAACCATTTTATTTATTTATTACAATATGATATCTGGAAAGTGGGCTGGTCAGGCATCATTTTCAGCTATGACCTGGGCCATAATGAAAAAAAACAAAAAAACAAAACAAAAAAAAAAACAGTGAATATTACATTAAGTTACGGTTATTCAAAAATGCATGAACTTATGTTAAAAAAACCTGGCATAAAATTGCAAATATTATGTATTGCTCTATGAAATACTAATTATATAAAATTTGGAGGGAAAAAGAAAAAATAATATTATTTACAGCTTTAAGAGATGAGAAATTTAAAATTTGGAGTAAACACAAACTATATTATTTACAGTAGATAGATGACCTGCACTCTATAACTTTCTAGTAAAATGTATTTCTTGTAGTGAGAATGTATGCAATGTAATGAGCTGTGTACAGAGAAGAGAACTGGGTCATATACAAGTAAACCTAAGGAGAATAGATGTTGAAAGGCATAAGCACTAAACGTATGCCAGTAAGAAGTAAGCATAAATGGTGTCAGGAAGGTGATAAGAAGAAGAAGTGGCTCGAAAGAGTTTTAGTAATATAATATATGGGGTTAAAGTCAGGGCAGCAGTAGGGATAGGCCTAGGGTTAGCACATGATTAAGGGTGTGCAGAGAGGCTTTGACTCATTTCCTGATTTATGACAATTTCTCTTAGCAGATACACATTCTCCTTAGCTGTAAGTGACTAGTGTTGAAGGGTTATCTACCCGTAGTCTTGACGGCATGAACAAGAGGACTCATTTACAAGGTGTTCCTTATTTTTTTTTCTTGAATGAAGCTAGGCTGGTTGTATGTAGAGTATGTTTAGTAAACACGACAAATATTTTTTAAGGAACAATAAAATATCAGCTATATAAAATCTGAAGTGACAAAAGTTTAATGAGATAACATAAATTTAAAATTTGGAGTAAAGACAATGGAAAATTATTTAGAATAGATAGAAGTCCTGCACAATATTTACATAAACTTTGCAGTAAAAGTCAAATAAATAATCTTACTTTTTATAATGAGAATGTATTCCAGGTAATGATCTGTGGACAGAGAGAGTAACTGGGTCATATACAAGTAAATATATGGAGAATTAATGTTGAAAGGTATAAGCAGTAAACTTAGTGACTAAGAGGTAAGCATTAAATTGTGAAGGTGGGGAGAAGAAGAAGCAGCTAGAAAGGGTTTTTAGTAACATAATGTATGGGGTCAGAGTTAGGGGCAGTGTCAGTGTAAAGGCTAGTGTTAGCATATATGATAAAGGGTAGGTGGGGGGCTATGGCTCATTTGCTGATTTATGAATATTTCTCTTTGCAGGTCTGCATTCTTCTTAGCTACAAGTGGCTAGTGCTGATGGGTTGTCTATCTGTAGTCTTAAAGGCATGAACAGGAGGACTCATTTGCAAGGAGCTGCTTAATTTTTTTTCTTGAATGAAGCTAGGATGTCTTATTATCTGATCTTCGGGGGGGGGGGGTTCCATGTTGCTGGGTTGTGTTTAGAAAATGCTCTTTCATCTATGGATCTATGTTGGGTTTGAACCTTAGTCTTACCTGGAGAAGGACACTGTCTTGGCTGTCTCTCAGGGAGTAAATTGGTTCCCTGAAGTACAGGTTGGATTTTAGAGGGGGCAATGTCCTTTGGAGATTGTTTTAAATAAAAGAGTGCCAAAGAGTAGGGAGGAATATTTCTCTCCCACTAAAAAGCCTATCAGTAAACCCCAGATGCAAAATCCTGATCAGGCATCATCTGAATTAGGGTACTGTTAGGGAAAGGGGTTTTAGAAGTGTAACATGTGGGTTTGGCATTAGTGGCAGGATTTGTGTTTCTACACATAATTAAGGGTGGGGAGGGGACTTTGACTCATTTGCTGATATGTGACTATTCCTCCTAGCAGATACTCATTTTACATTGCTGAAAGAGCTCTTGGAAGGTGGATCCTTGGCTCCTGTGGTTTACTGTCATAACATAGGGACTACTCATGGTTCCAAATGTCTCAGAAGTTATTCCTGCACTGAAATGATCAGACACATGCCTAAATATTAATAAAAATCCCCATGTGCATACACAGTACATGCATTATGGATCAGAACATTGAGACGTATGTTAGTTTGCTGTATCAGGCCTCCTGTAAAGACCAGAACTGCCTTAGATGCAGCCCATACTGTCCCATCGTTTGGGAGTGTAGGATCTTGTCTTGACCATTTAATCACATCTACTTGTAGCTCGGCCTTCGTATCCAGGACTGTTAGTTAATCTGACTGGCAGAGGTGGATGCTGTGAATCTATGTTAGTAGGCTGACTCAAGGCATCTTATTAAATTAGAGATCTCCTTGAGTGGAAACTCTTCCTCATACTGTTGTGATGAATGCATAACATTAGCTATGTGTACAATGGCAATGCATTAGTAGCAGCTCCAGTGGTTCTAATAACTATGGAGGCCTTTCAGGTCAGTGAGCTATTAAAGGGAAGTATGAATACAGTTCAGTACTTTACGTGAATGGACATCCATTCCATTGATAACTCATTTGTAATATGGCTAAACAGGCAAATTAAATCAGTTCTGGAAATGCTGCCCCATGTTCTTGGTGCAAACATCATATCTGGACAAGCATAGCAGTTTGGTGCAAATCTGGTCAAATAGCATTAAGACACATAAAACAATAGTTCTGTATTTGTGCAAATGACATTAGTTTATATTCTGCTTAATATGAAAAAAATGGATTCAAAGTAAAACTGTCCACTCCACTTTTATGTGTGGTGAAATCCGTTATATTCCCCCATGTACGTGATTTCAGTCCTGTAACCTTTTATTTATTATAATCATTTACAGGAGTGTTGGACCTCAGGGAAGGGGAAAGTTTCTTTGTAGTGATCACATTCATAAAGAGTGCTATTTCATATTCATCGGCCTTTGAACTAGTGGTTATTGCATTTATTGTATAATATCTTGCTCAACGAATATGGGTTTTTAGCTAGAGAACTGGTATCATAGTCTCTCAGTGGGGATAATAATGCAAATGCTTTTGTACACAGCTAAGAATTTAGGTTAATTTGGTTCTGTTTTTATTTCTATAATTATTTTGGCTACTTAGACCAGGATTTATAAAATTATTTAAATTGAGCAATTCAGTCATGCTTTACTTCATATATTATGTTACAGTGTTTTGATTTTAAAGTTCAGAGATACCACAGTAACATCCTCACAGTGCAGTACAATCACATTTATGATTCAGAGATATGTGGGGGAGGATGCTGCTTCGTAGACACAAGCAAATCATATTTCATGGTACACAGCAAGCTGGCAAGGCCCCAGTAAAACAGTGGCCTTCTACTGCAAGAATGCAGAGTCAATCTTCAACTTGTACCTGAATGCACAGGTGCAGGGATTCACCACACCTCTGTGTGCATCCTCATGACATGTGTCTCTCCTCCACCACTCCGCAATTCTGTCTTACTCCTTCATGCCACAGGATTATTTCATGTTGCTCAGGGCAGACTGTTCACATTGACCAGAATGCATACAAATTAGATACATAAGCAACTGCATTTGTGACTCCCACCCTGTTAGTTTAATCATGAAAAAAAATCTGCATGATAATTCTCAGAATATTTGTTTATTATTAGCACAAAGGAGTGCTAGTTTGTGGTAGTTTCAAAAGTAAACATGAGTTTCTGAGACAATATTTACTGTTCATTGTTTTAACTTGTTTTTCTGAAATCTTGTTTTTATCCTTGGGCTGTGAAAGTAGCAATTAGATTTTTACCTGTTTCATTACCTGATTGATAGTTGTGTTCTTACCTAAGAAGCCAGAAATATATAATATAAAAAGAGTTCAGGAATTTTTTACCACTGTAAAAAAGTTCTATGATCCTGTTTACTTTAACTGAAATGCATAATCATAGAGTATGCAGAGCCAGCTCTACATATGACTTTTGCTCATCTGCCTTTGAGGTACAGGTACAAATCTATAATTTTTAAACTGTTTGAATTACTGTCATATGTCAATTACAGTTCTATTGTTCATAGAGTAAACGTTGCTGCTCTGTTGTTATGATAGAAATTAGTTTACAGTTTATGCATATGTTATATACTTCATGTCAAAAACATAACAAGAATGTATTGTTTTCCTACAGATCAGCCATCAAACTTTGAATAAGTAAAATGTATAGCATTTTTTCTGCGAACACTTTGTTGGAAAACTAACATTCAGTATTTCTGTGAAAAACATATTTTCTAGCATAAAGTTCTCGTGTTTCAGAAGTCATATAATAAATTAAACACCACTGGCATTCCATATAAAATCAGAGCCATTATGAAAATGGGTGAGAACTATAACATTTTAAAAGACAACCAAAACCATTCCCAGCCTCCCACTAAAACTAATTTAAGTTAGTCACACTTACATATAAAATGTTCTGTTCAAACATCTCAGAGTGAGAATCTGATCTCAGAGAGGTTGACCTCGGACATGATTTAGCAGTTTACTCCAAGTGTTTGCCCTGAATTTTAACGGAGCATCTCAAAGTCAAGCTGAGAATTTTCCCAAGACCCTGGCTGTGGGTTAAAGCCTTATCATGCAAACTTCATAGGTAGGAGCTGCCTCCTTTGAGAACCTTCCAGCATCACTTAGCCTGATGCATTTTAAAGCAGGTACAAACTAGCATATACATATATTGGTTTTGATCAAACATTGCTGCGAATATTGTGGTTAAATGACAGCAATAACAAATGTGATGGGTAAATTAAAAAATATCTCATAAACAGCCAGATTGAGTTTATTTTAATGTGCTAGAATTCAGAGAAACATAAAACATGAATACATAGTATTGTTTTTCTTTTATTTTATCTGTTTGATAAGCTACAGGGTATAGCTAGCAGTATATTTCAATACTTTGGCATTTTCCTCTCACTTCTTAAGAACTGATGTATTTCTACACTGTGCTTTCTTGAATCCATTACTGTTTTGACCCTCTTGTAACCTCTTCTGGAGTATGCTAGGTTCATCCACCATCCTGCCTGTGAAATAACTATTCCTTGTACCATTCTTGAGCCATGCTCCCTGTAACTTCAAAATGTGTCTATCTAAAGATAACTTCAAATGTGACTCTATTATGCATTCCATTAAAATACATAAACATTTTAATAATTTCTTGTTTCTTCTATATCATGTTCTGTTCTGTCTTTTTATGATTTCTGGTAAAGACTGTGCATTATATGTATTGATATTCACTGGCTTGTATCTATCCACTGTTCTCATGATGTTGAGTTTTCACAAACTGTATAATAATATTTAAGAAGACTAGTTGATAAGGAATGGGAGGGTTGCCTAATGGTTAAGGTGTTTGCCTTACAAACACAAGGTGCAGGGTTTGAGTCTCACAAGGGATAATTGGCTAGGCTTAAAATGGCTCACAAGGGCAGTTAGGTTAGTACTAATCTATGAACCTATAGACTCACTATACAGGGAAAATATTTGTTTCTGTGAGTCATAACCTTTCCATCATGCAGCCTAGAATTTGGCCATCTTTCTTTATTGCTCTCTTACATTAATTGTTATTAGATTCACAGGCATGAATATTTCAGGTCCCTTTCCTCTATGCTGTCAATGTCTCTCTTTCATTTTGTTCACTGCCCTCTTGTTTTTTTTTTTTTTGCATTGTTTTGTATTTTTATTATTTATGCTTTGAATTTATGCTGTCCTGTCTTAGAACTGTGGTTCTCTGTCTCCATCATAACCAGACTCCCTCAAATCACAGAGAAGTCCTTTCCTTAAGCATCCCTTAGATTAAAAAAAGTACTCTGGGTCTTATTGCATATAAAATGTACATCTTGCATTGCAAAGAAGAAGACAGGCACTGTTTTCTCATTACAGACTTACATACTTATATATACATCCATTTGAAATTAACAAGATTTAGCTTAGTAAATTATTTTAATACTACATAACAATAATGTATGCATTGCATTTACTGTTACCCATATATATTTACCTAGTTCATGTAACAAAAAAAAAATAGTAAGGTCGTGTACACACTTTCAGACTAGTATAGGCTTCTCCTGGATGTGATCCTCAGTATAATTAATTAAACACTGTCTTAGATCATTCTTCCAAAATCAAGAAGACAGTTTTCACACTCTCTGTAATTTCTCATGCATCATCCACGCTGCGCAAATTGTCACAAATAGAAGGTGTACAATATACAAATTTCATAGACACTGAAATAGAGCAGACTTGGTAGAAACGTTGTGTATTAACTCACATATCACAATCCCGCTATCTAAATTGAATCCATTTAATATGACCCTTTTTGCCATCTTTTAGGATTTTTTTTTATTTTTGCTATTACCATAAGATCTGTGTCAAGTCTTTTTAATTTCTTTAAAAAAGTTGAATGCCTTGCTAAAGCCTAAGGAGGCTATGAGAACAACCCCTTCAGGGTTTACTGGAAAAGCTCACTCAGTCTCTGCCATGCATTGCTGTTAAAGAAAGGTTAGTTTGTTTTTGCTTTCTTGCTTTTCATATTGCTTCCTATCTTTCTTCAATTTTGTAAGTTGTGGTTTACTTTCTTTACACGGTGGTTTACTTGTATTCTGCTTTTAACTGCATATTTAAACTAAAAAGGAGACCACAGCTGTGTCTCTTGTGAGTCACACAGAAATTAAATTCCCCCATCCTCTCATCCTGGTGCTGTTGTGTTTTGAAACTAAGTTGTCTTTCTAATTGCCTGCCCCTTATGTTAATTTGACCACATATCTCCTTCCCTCTCCTCTTTCTTAGGCTGTTGTAAGCACAAAATTATCACTTTGTGAAATCACTCCACTTCAACTATTTAAATGTATTGGCCATCCCACTATATTCCATAGAACCAGAATATGAAGTGCCTACCCCCTTTCAATGTATCATGCTCTTTTAAAATTAGTGGTTCTACACTTTGAAAGGTACAATTTAAGTTACTCTCTTTCATATCTAACTGCTTAGTGCCCACTGAAACTCTTACGATACTAAACAAATTTTTCCATCTTACCTTTAAAATCAGCAACATCTAGTCCAAGACCGCCAATTATCAGACAGCCTACATTTTGCTTCTTAGTAGTCATCTTGGGATTAATGCATTTGTTTTGCTCCTAATGTGAAAAGGAGCACAGGAACATTATTTCCTGGGGCTGCTGATTACTGGAAAGCCTAATAACTGCTTCATAGGTGTCAGCTTAGAATTTGTGTTTATATTTTGTTCCTGATGAAGGAGCAGAGTGCATTGATTCCGGACTGTTTCTGATTAGGCAGTGAGTGTTGGACCTTCCTTGTTGGTCTTCTTGCTGTTCAAGATATCTACCAGGAAAAGACTACAACAAACCTAAAGACCCGTGCATCATCTGGGATAAGATTGGTGATCATCAAAGAACCTGTGGTCTGCTTCTCATTTTGGAACTGGTGTTGCTGTTTTGCTTCTTGTGAGAGAAGAAGTAAAAGAGCATTGTTTCCCAGCATTGTGAAGCTGTGATGATACCAGCACTAGTAGTAGCCAGGCAGTGGCCATTCAGGCAAATACATTCTTTTCAACAGTCTCAATAAAGCCAATTCTTTCTTTTCAGTAAGTACTGCTTGATTGTTGTCTTGTTGTCTAACCTAACTTAAGAATATCTCTCTAAATACTTCATTCATAAATCATCACACTCTATTTATTGGTTTCTCCTCTAGTGTTTCTCAGTGTCCTGTATAGACACAGGCACCTTGAATAGACATTTTTCCTGTAAAACACTCTTGAAATTTCACCAGTACCTAGTTGCACACAGGGGAACTAGTTTACAGTGACAGACCTTGCCTTCAGAGTTGTAAACATTATTTATGTTCTCACTGCAGCCATGTAATCAACAAAAAGGAGCTGTTAGGGTGGATATGAACTTTCCCACTCTCTCCGGCTTGATGGATATAGCCATACTGAGGCAATGCAGAAATTGATTCATGTTTACTGACAACCGATTAATTCTCAACCAAACTGATAAGATATGTCAGAGATGTATGTACATAATGCCACTAGATGTAAAGCTCTCATAAAAAAGCACTTATTATATCAGTCAGGTTGTCAGTAGTACAAACACTGCACCCATTGTACACAGTTCAAAGCAGACACATAGACCCACATATGCTGAGGCACTTAAACATAAACTTCCTAAACCCCAAAGACCTCCTAGATGACGTATACCAAACAAATATCCTCAGCAGCCCTGTATGCACTCTTTCAAAACAACACCCACATCAACACATGCAGCCACGTCTCATGCAGCTTCTGCTTTTAAGCCCATAAGCCAAGCTACCACTCAATCCAACATTTTGGTTATTGGAGACTCCATTGTGATACACACTGATATCCCTCTCACCAGGCTTAGAGAGGAGACAGTCACAGTCAATTGCTTATCAAGGGTCAGTATTTGCCCCATTACATATGTACTCAGGTCACAGGACCACAAGCACCAGTATAACTTACTTATAGTCCATGTGGATGTATATGACCTGAGATGTACCTTCTTAGACTATGTGAAGAGAGACATCATGGAGTTCTGGGAATATCTATCCCAGGCTGCTATGAGACTAGCACTGAGCAACATTTTAACTTCTGCAAGGATGATGCCACAATAAAAACAGAAGATTACTAAATTTAGTAATTGCCATAGTCTCTGGTGTTATTCTAAGGATGTGCAATATTTGGCAGCATGGAAGGATATGGTCGAAAGACCACACTGCTTTTCAAGGGGTGGTATGCACCTCTCCCCTCTAGGCTTTCAAATATTAACTAAAACATTGCCCTCCCCCCATAGTGCCTGTTTAGGCAATACTTACTACATACATGTATACAAATATTTCAAGCATAGGCATTAATGTCTTTCCAGCCTGCCAATATACCAAAACATTTGTTCCCATAATAAGTGTCCAAGCTGTTCTTAAAATATCTAAACTAGTATTTGCTTTAATGTAATTTGGTAGTCTGTTCCATGCATCAGCTGCTGTCTCAGAGAACCAATTTGTACAGTTCTCATTCCTATAGAATCTTTCTTTTAATTTCTCCAAGTCTTTTGGGTTTCTAATACCATGATGGGAATGGACCCCATTCATAAGTCAAAGTATGATTAAATTTCATGAAATTAGTATTGTTTTAATCTTTGACATTAGCCAGTGCTCTTTGCAGCACCCGCAACGTGCCCAGTAATGACACCTTCTGCAATTCATACAGAATTACATGTATCTGTAACATATCTAAGCATGATTGTAAATTCTTTTCTATAAGACCCATTGCTGCTACTACTATTGGAACTGTCTGGGTATTCTTCTTCCACATTGTTCTCTTTTCTGCCTGCAAATCCTGGTATTTTATGACTTTGGGTCTCTCTATATGTATGACACTCACTGGGTGTAGCAGTTTCAATGAACAATGCTACTTTTGTCTTCTTTTCCCTGGACTGCTAAATCTGGTTTTCTTGCATCTATTTTGTGAACTGTTGGTAATGGGTGATCCCATGTGATGTAAACTTAATCATTTTCTATGATGCTTTGTGGCTCATGTTTGCAGTGTTTTTCAACTACTTCAATACCATAATGTTTGCATAATCCCCAGTACAGCAGTCTTGCCACATTATTATGCCTTTCAGTATACAGTCCTTCTGCCATTAGTGTATCACACCCAGCAACAAGATGTGCAACTGTTTCCAGTTCTGTTTTACAAAACCTGCATTTGTCTGTTACTCTGATATGTTCAATGGACTTTGTAGAACAAGGTGTAAGTAGTTCACTGTCCTGGGCTGCCAGTATTAACCTTTCATCTTTTGGTTTAAGTTCACCTCTCTTTAACCATTGCTGCATTTTATCCTGATCAGCACGAGGTTGTTCCAAGAGTTTTCTATACTTGCAACTATATTTATGCATTTTCCACATTTCTTGCATTCTCATCTGGTCCTTCACCTTACATTCTTGCTTTTGTTTTTTGTCACATTCAGTTGCTGCCTGATTTTTATCTACTTCTGGTTCGATTTTCATTCCCACTTGATGCTGATATGCTTCTGCGACACTAAGCAGGGAATTCATCTTAGACATTCTCCTCATGTTTCAAAACATTCACTAAGTAAGGGTCTTTTGAGGTCAGCATATATGTATGTAGTCCCACAATTACAGATTTATACATGCAATCTGTTTCAAAGAGCCCCATACCTCCTTCGGAACAGGGAATATAATCTTGTTATGCACTGTTTTATAGAAACCATTTGATGAACATGAAGCATCCTTCTTGTTTTCCTGTCTAATCTATCCAACACATTTCTGGGCCAGTCAATCTCTCCAAAACTGTAAGTTAGGATAGGAAGAATAAATTGCCTTATAGCTTGGACTTTGTTCCTAGATGTCAGTGCTGTTTTCAGTATTAAGTCTTCTAAAACATTCCTTACTAAGCAATTCGTATTTTGTTCATGTTTTATTGTTGATCCTTCATCAATTCCCAAACACTCCCATTTGCTCAAGTTCTTTTCTATCACATTCCGGTCCCAAACTGATGTTTTCCTGGTGCTGCAGCTTTCCTGCTTTAAAGGTTGCTTTTGCACATTTATCAACACCAAATGACATTCTTACATTATCTGAAAAAGTTTTGACAACTTGCAATTGTGTTTTCAGTTCCTCATCTGATGAACTATACGGTTTTAAATCATCCACAAAAAGAAAAGAAGTCTTTATACTTTGTTGTTTTCTGGGTGCTAGATTATAGCCATGACCTAATCTGTTAAGTAGAAAGCTTAATTGGTTAAGGGCAAGAGAAAAGAACATTGGTGACAGACAGTCATAGGTTCATAAGTTCATAGGTAGGTACTAGGCTATCGGCCCTAGGGCCCATACAAGCCTAGCCAAAAAATGTACCCTGGCTTTCGCCACCCCAGAAAATTATTTTCCTGTGCCCCTGTCGAGCAGAGCCACAGAAGTGATCACCGGGGTGAATTTCCCATTTCCCATCCAATCATCAAGATTTTTCTTGAAGAGTGCTAATGAGGAGCTCTGTTTGACATAGATAGGTAGTCTGTTCCAGAGTATGGGAAGTCTCTGGGACAGGAATCTATCCCTCCAGCATGTTCTGTTTATTGTGGTGACAAGGTTTAGGTCCCTAGAGCGTGTAGCTCGGAGGGATTGGGATTTCTTTAAGTGGAGCATGTCCAACAGCTCTGGGTTTGACATAGCTTTGTATGTTAGGCAGAGATCGCCCCTGAGTAGGTGATATGCGATGGAGTAAAGCTGTAGTTTTTTGAGACGGTCTGCATAGGGCATCTGTTTGAGGCCAGTAATCCTCTTTGTGAGGTATTTCTGCGGTCTTTCCAGTTGTTGTAGATGTCTTGTGAGGTACATACCAAAAGGGACATTGTACTCTGTAATGGGTCTAATGAGTGATGAGTAGAGGGGAACAATGACCTCTTTTTTTCTGGATGAGAATCCTTTTGTGATGAGATGAGCCACGTAGAAGGATTTCCTGACCACTGTGGCAATGTGATGTGATTCACCCTGGAATATCCCCCTTTGAATTTTTATCCCTGGAATAATAATTAGTCCTTTATCATGCCTTAATTGCAAAGTGGTCTGCCACTGTTTTATGGTCACTATAATGTAATCGATCACTGTAGGGTATATCTTATACATTTTTAACCACTCTTTTATCCATGAATGTGAGATACTGCTAAATGCTTTTTTATAGTCTATCGATGCCATACTTAGATTCTTCCCCTTTTTTTGCCGTTTTACATTATAACTTTATTTAACAACAAATGATCCCTCGTTCCATACGACTTTCTTTTGTTACCCTTTTGTTCTATCGCCATCATTGTGCTTTCTTCTAAGTGACTATATACTGTATCAGCATTAATTCCAGTGTATAATTTACACGTCATCGAAGGCAGGTTATTGGTCTATAGCTTTTAGGCTAGCTTGCAGGTTTACTCTTAAGTAGGAGCATTGTTTTTCCTGTTGTTAACCAGGCAGGTGTCTTTTTGGGGTGAGCATATAAATAGTTCTTACTCATGCCTAAATTTTCATGTAAAGATGTTAATACTTTTTTGGCAATTTTCTGCTTCTGCTACTATTTTAGTTTATTATTTGCAATAGTGCATGATAGATCTTAATCTGTTCTGATACAGTAAATTACTTTTGTCATATCTATCTTTGAGTATTTTTGTTGATCTGTTCCCTCTTCTATACTTGTCGCTTGTCTTGTTTTACTATTGAAAACGAACTGGCGAGATAGTTCATTTGTATGCTTTGTTACAGAGAAATATGTCAGGATGGATAGCAGCAGCACAAAATATGAACAAACTGATTGAGAGACTGCACAGACAGACATGCTTACATCTCAACAGCTTACTACAAAAGGGCAATCAGGTCGCAGGTATATATTCATATTGATCTACAATACTCTTCTAACAGTGTCACCTCTTGCTTTAATTGCTTTATAGTTTTTCTCTGTTTGATACTTCTATGATGGCATTTGATTTCTCCCCTTCCTTTACCTTACTGATCTGTGTTTTTGTAGTAAGACTTTACTGTGTTCATGTGTTTTATCAAACTTCTAACTTTTTGGGTTTTATTGACTTTCTGTAGTCTATTTCTTTCATCAGTCTTAATATATCTGTCCATCTCTATTAAATCAAGTAACTCTTCTCTTAGATCATTTTCTTCTAAACCATTCTTTGTTCTCCATTTCCTGCGGGCATTCTATAGAAAGTTGCAGAGCATCTTCCTGTGGCATATTCTCTTCAGTTTAATCCTGTGTCATCTATTGCACTATCATATGGGAGCTCACTGGCCTACCACTCACTGACTGTGTCAGAGTTGCCATGGTTTTCTGTTCCTTCCCTTCCAGTGCAATCCAATTCAATGTTTGTACTTTTTTTTATAAAAGGCTCTAAAGTATCTTCACATGGTAACTGATCAGATATTTCCTGCTCCACTGGCTTCTCCATAATTTGGGGATCCATTACTCTATCCTGCTGTGATGCTATCAAAATTAGATTTTCTACACTAAATCCTTCACTTCACATGTAATCCATAACCTCAGTTTCTATTTCTTTAACTTCTCCTTTACTAATCTTCTTTTCTACGTTTCCTCTTTGTTTTTTATTTTTTGTAATGTAAAATTTTCCAAATCTGAATGCCTTTGCCTGTATTTCTCAGCTGGCCAAAGGATAATAATTATAGAAAGCCTTTAACCAAAGTAAAATAAAAAAATCAGGCTAAACTCATTGGTATTAAGCCCATTTAATGGAAACAAATGACTTGCTTAGGTAAAGATGGTAGACAAGGGGATAGCCCTTGCTGCCAGAATAAGAATAAGTAGCAGGTGCCAGTGGTCTGTAGACATTTCTACTTTCTGGAAACCATCCTATCCTTGGGAGTTAAGCTTGGGCAGGACCTTTTCCAGCCTATCAGTGAAGACTCTGGCCAATCTTGTGCAATCCTTATTGATCCAGAGAATTGTTCTAAAAATCTTAAGGATCATCCTTGTTAAGCTGTGGTTCAAGAAAGAGTGTAACTGTTGTTTTCACAGAAGTAAGAGTAAGGTAGCTAGCTGAACAGAGTCTTCACACATCTAAAATCAAATAAGTATATAGAAATCAGTTTATGTAATCAAAATGCAAACTATCTCCATCAGTTGATTTCTTCCATCTCAGACACTAAAAACCATAGAGAGTTCCCTCTGTTATTGGAGTCTCCAGTTCTAATGCATTATTCATTCTGATCGCTTACAGTCCCAAAATTTCCTCATAAAAACCTAGGAACTATGTGTCAATTGACACAGCTTGTGTTAGTTACCTGTTCACTCACCATGTACTGTCTCGGTATTTCCTTTCTAGCCTCAGCCCTTACTGTTTTACATTAAACTAAATATCTGCTTTCTACTTGCAAATTCCTCATCTTATGTCTAAGATATCATGTGTCTGAGACATCCTTCATAATATATTTCTATAAGGCTACTTCCAATACTTGCATCCACTGAAATGACATTCCCTTTTCTGTTTGTGTTCAGTCGCCATGGCGATGATGTGGCCAATCAGCCAACACTTCACAATCCCTCTTAAAGAAACCTTTGGAGCCACTGAAGACATCATATTTTTCTAAGTTGTCCTCCCCATATGGATAAGCTTTACTCCATCAAGAACAATCATTTGACAACATGGCATCAATTTTCCACAAAGCAGGATCCTCTTTGACCATTCCCTCCTACTGATTAGATTTAAATGTGGGCATGTTGAAGGACAAGTTGGCCTCCACTGTTACAATACATAGATAATATTGTAATTTCCTCTGAAATAATTATAAGTACAGGTAACTCCCCATGCTTCCTTGAGTGGTGATATAGTTAAATGTATCCACATCTACATGCATACTGCCTCCAAGATTTTACCTGTAGTATGACCTGCAACAAAACCTTCATATAGACAACATCTTTGTCATTGACTTCCTTAGACCTTTATGATCTAATTGCTCATTAAGAGTAGCGTCACCCCTCATATAGACAGCATCTTTGGCATTGATGTCCTTAGACTATTGTGATCTAATTACTCATTAAGAGTAGCACTATGTCCCACTGCTATTACTAAACATTCTAATTGTCTCTCCATTGCAATATGGAAATTTTTGAGAGCACATGGAGAGTCACTACTAGAGCCTTAGGGCCTTCATTGGAACTTGTGGAAGAAACACCACTGGGGACTGCATACTGATGATTACTCACCTTTTATCACTATTAGTCATTGTGCTGGTGTTTCGTGAGCATGGATACTTGTGGACAGGAACTATTGTTCCCTTTTCTTAATATTAACACAGCTGTGGTTTGCAGTCACATAGTCACATATTCTTTCCCCTCCTTCATTGTCTTGACTCTTGTAGAAAGGTTATGATACACCAAGCTCAACCAGTCTGTCTCAGAATTTTCTCCTCCAAATGAGTTGCCCCATACTGCATACATTTCAAGCAAGATACTTACTGGGTGTACAATCCGAATTACTGTTACTAAGAGTGTGATAATTATTCTGTTCAACATTCCTTGAAGGCTAAGGCAAGCACATGCAAAGAATGAACCACAGTAGACCTAGCAAATTCTGCTCAATTACTTATAGTTATATTATTCAGAAATATATTAAAAAAGTGTTGCTGACTACACAAGACACAAACAAAAAAGTGAAAGGAAAACATACACTTGGGGCTTGGATAGCTGTCCCCAACTATCTCCAATTCAGGTAAAACATTTCCTTCATGATTACATAGATCCAGCACAATGTAATCTACTAGATCCTTGTGTTTGATCATAGAAAAGAAATCATGGTTACACCTCTCACCATTTCATATTCAAATGTATACAGAGACTCCAATACCAAACTGCGTGGCACAATGACCTCACAAGACTCACATACTAATAATAATAATACTAATAATAATAATAATAATAATAACCATATCAAAAAGTGCTTTATAGACTATTTAAAAGAAAAAAAAATGTAAAAAGTTACACACAGGAAATTAATGTAGTATCCAAACATTATACACATGGTATCAGCCTCCCTCCACACATGCATACACATAACTTTGAATACTAATGCAGTAATATACACACACATACATATATGCATATATATTTATCTTTCTTTTAGTGTTTAATTAATGGTCTGTCTGTGTGACCAGTATACCCTTTGGTTTTGATGTTATTGGGGATATTTCGCTAGCACCCTAATGTGGTTTTAAGCGCTGTGTTTCTAAAGTATAACCAAAAAATTCACATATATTACAGTGATGAAGTCAGACAAAGGCTAAAACACATCATGCCATGTCTACAGATAGTGGGGTTTGGCTATATTGACCAGTATGTACCAATAAAGATTTAGCAAATGAAAAGTAAAAAGTCACAGACATATGAAAACCATGTAGGTGAAACACTATGTCCTTAAGAGGTCAATTCCATATCTCTCTAGGACATCCATTACAAGGGATTAGGGTATGGCCTAGGGAATAGTCTAGCTTGACTGGGTCTTTCTTGAAGTTTTTACTGAATGGTTTGTCTCTATGACCTTTTTAGCATTCAGTTTGAATGTTATTTGTAGTTTTCTGCAGGGACCCTAATGCTTATGGACAGTATAGCCAAGCAATCTACTTATACTATGCTGACAAGATCAGAAAAAGACCAGCCTAGTGGGGTTTGGCTTTACTGACCTGACTGTACTCCCTAATAACTTAAAAGTAAAAAGTCATGAGCATTCAGAAGCCATGTAGGTGAACACTGGTATGTCCTTAATGGGTTATTTTATATATCCCATGGGCCTCCACTACAACAAGTTTAAGGTATTATGCAGTGAAGACTCTAGCTTGCCTGGGTCTTTCTTATAGTTTTTATCTGCATGGCTTGTTTGTGTGATGTATTTACCATTTGGTTTGGTCTATCTCTCTTTATATATATATAGATATATATATATATATATATATATATATATATATATATATATATATATATATATATATATATATATATATATATGTATATATATATGTGTGTGTGTGTATAGATAGCTAGATATAGCTGTATGTATATATCTATATATATATATATATATATATATATATATATATATATATAAATATATATATATATATATATATATATATATATATATATATATATATATATATATATACACACACACACACACACACACACACAGATATAAATATAGACATAGCTATATGGAGAGAGGGAGTGCGCAATCAGCGTATAACACAATAGAAAAGCAAACTGCTCTTCTCTTGGAGATCCCTAATACAATGATAGCAATAAATAACATCCAAGCAAAACACCATAAAGCCTCTTTCCCTCATTTCATGATAAACAGTTAAATAAACATACAGTTCTACCTGTGACATTCAGAACACCTCATGGTCTTCAGAGTTATATACATTTACAAATAAACAGTATAACAAGGAGATCAAACCCTTCCATATCCACCCCACCAGCTTGACAATAAAGTTAATGATCAGCTTTAAATTACAAAGTACAGTATACAAAGCACTGTTCACTGATGCCTAGCTATGAAAAAGGTCTCAGCCTGGATACATTATTTACTAGATTGCAACTCAGTTAGATGCCACATGGCCAGTAAGGACAATTACTGCACAAAATGTTCTTCGGTAAATAAGCAACCCCACACACACAGGAAATATGATTGGATCAGCTGAGTCAGGAAAACTTCTCAGCACTTTGAAGCCATTATGACTTTAAATTTGTTCTGGAAAAACTTCTTTACAAACCTTCTAGCTTCTCCTATACCACAAATAAATGTCTTTCTTATTCGCTGGTAAAGCTTTAGCTGGAGTATTGGACATTGAGTATGCTTTTGACTTGCAGCCAAAATGCTCATTTCCTAAATACCTTGAAACATTACCTCTCAATGGATAAGAGATCCCCCTATTAAAACTCTGTCCATTTATCTGACGAGGATTACAACTAAGTGGAAGAAACTTGCGTCTTCCCATAAACAATGATTTCTACCCTGATGCAATGGCAAAATGACCACAGAGTGAGGAAGCTTTTCTTTGTTCCCATAATTTTTAATTGCTCCATCCACAAAGAATGTTCATTCTGAATTGATACAGTTGTAAGGCACAGTGTTGGACCAACCTGATTTTCTCATTTTCTGTCATTAAAGGCTTTAGACCAATTAACTTATTACAATCTGGAAAGCAGGCTCTAAACTGCCTGTGAATGATTGCGGAGCCATACTTTATATCTCAGTTTCACAGGATGGAGAACCTCCTGCAAAACTGTCAATACATTTTTTAGCAAATTTGACTAGATTGCTGTTCTTAGCCCCTTCTTTCTGGCCCCAGAGTGTTAAATGGTTGCACCATCTGTGACTTTCTATATCATTAATTAGTAAGAATGAGACCCTCATGCTTCTTCTGAAGGAAGGGATGCAACTTACAGGACTGAGGCTACATAATAATAATCATGCTGCAACGTGACTTCTGTCTTATCAGACTGGTGAATGCTGTAATTCCAAATGCTGGTGCTACTGCTCAGTTTGTGCTTTCCTAATGGCTTGTTTATCTTCGATGATAGTTTCCAGGATCTACATGGTCTGTAGCACTGAAATGGCCAGCAAGCTAATTTGCCTTGTGGCATGTTGCTTGTACCAGCCAGTACATGTAGGTGGTCAGAAGTCATTTATCACAGCCATTCTACCTTAGTAAATACACCAGTGTACTTCCCACTATGGGGCATCATGTACTTTAATGCATTACACATTCATGAACCATCAAAGAATTACTTTCGATAGGGTCAGCTGTGACAATCTCCCTCAGAAGAAAACCACACTCACCCACACCTCCATACCTCAACAATGGATTTGACATTACCATATATTTAAGTATTGTTCTCTGCCTTTTTTATGTTTCCATGCATTTTATTAAATTTTCTAAAATTTAAGATGCACCACAAAAGTCTCAGCTTAAACAGAACAAACTGGGATGAGTCAAAAACTGTATTGCTTAAAACTTGTACCCTATGCCCTTAACTAAATTCTTTCTAGGAGGTAACATCCATTCGCTTCAACAAAGAGAGAGGGGTAAAATGATGGATCGTGTAAGACTGAATGAGCTCTGAGAGGTTGGGGTAATAGAATTTGGTGCTGAAATTCCAGCTATTGCAGGTTTTTTAGAGTTATACAGTAATGAGTGCAATAGGGTAGGTTAGAGGCAAATCTTGCAATTTTGTTATAGGTAAGTTCTAATTTAATCAGAAGATTAGATTGGAAGTTTGTGAGTATTGGGGCTGTATAGAATAGTGTGGGGAGTAGGAAAACTTGAGCAAGGGAGAGTCTAAAGGAGTGAGTAAAGAATTTTTTATGTCTGTATATGAATCTGAGTTTTTGATGAGTCTTTTTAATCCATTGCTGAGTGTGGAGATCGAACTTTAGGTGGTTGTCAATAGTAATTTCAAGGAGTTTTGTGTAAGGTTCAGTAGAGATGGCTGTGTTGTCCAGGGAGGAAACAGAAAAGGTAGTTTTATGATGCTGGAGAGTTGTAGGGAGGAATAAGAGAAGTTTAGTTTTCTTAGAGTTCAGTAACAGTTGATTAGAAGTAAGCCGGCTTTCAATAGAGTGAAGGGAGTCTTGGGTGAGGGTATGAAGGTGAGTAATGTCATCAGAAGAGGAGATGATAGTGGAATCATTAGCATATTGAATAATAGTAGAGAGTGGGCAAGAAGAGTGAAGGTCATTAGTAAAGATATTGAAAAGCAGGGGTCCAAGGATGGAGCCTTGGGGCACCCCAATTTGAACAGTTAAGAAGGGAGATAAGCTAGACTGCCATTTTACAGCCTGGAATCTGTTTGAGAGGTAGCTGTAGAACCAAGATAATGAAGAGTTATAAAGGTTTAGTGACGCTAGTTTGGATAGAAGTAGTTTTGGGAAACAGTGTCAAAGGCTTTGGATAGATCAAGAAACAAGCAGGAGACAAACTTATTATTGTCACGGGATTTTGCAGTGGTATTTATGAAGGACATAAGAGCAGTAGCAGTGCTGTGTTTTAGATGAAAGCCATGTTAAGAAGGAGTGAGAAGATTTTCTTGGAGTAGGTGATTAAGGAGCTGTTTGCAAATGCATTTTCCCAATATTTTTGACAGGGGAGATAGGATGGCAATTGGTCTGAAATTAGAAGAATCAGTTGCATTACCACCTTTGTGAAAGGTTACGACATAGATTTTTTCCCTGATATTAGGCACAGTGTTTTCCTGAATGGATCTATTGATTAATATGAAAATGGAGAAAGCGATGGAGTTAGCAGCTATTTTTAGGAATTGTGGAACTACGTTATCAACTGATGGAGAACAAGTTTTAAGTTTAGAGAGAAGGGACTTGCTATAGGTTATGGAGACAGATTTGAGAGAAAAGATGGTAGAATGGTTGGAAATAGAGGGTGCAGGGTCATAGATATTGTTATTTTTGGTCAGGGTGCAGATAGAGTCAATGAAGAAGGCATTAAGGAAAGTAGCAGTGTCTGTGGGAGAGCTGTTAGGCTAGGGGTTGGGGGAAGATGGGCGCCCAGGATGTATTAGCTTGTTTATAGATTTCCAGAATTTTGGGGGGTTTGATTGTGGGTTATCAAGTGGTTTAGGGAAAAAGTTTTGTTTATCAAGGGCAACCTTTTTTTGGTTAAGTTATGGACCTCTCTGTAGGTTTGAAGATCAGTGGAGGATTTGAATTTCTTCCATTTGTTCCACACACTATCTCTCTTATTCATAAGTATTCTGGTGGCTGCTGTTAGCCAGAGGGGAATATGAGTTTTGATCCTTAGTTCCCTAATGGGGGCCAAGTAGCTGAGTGTTTCTAGAAAGATATTGTTAAAAGATAGGACTGCTTTCTCAAGGGGGAGATCGTGGAGGAAGGCCCAGTTAATTGAAGAGAAGAGATGGTTGAAAGTATCTGGGTTAAAACTGGAGAGGTTTCAACAGTCTTTGTAAACCTGGGGTTTATGTAACTGGGGAGAATGTCTAAAAATGAAGGTAGGATGGTGATCACTAAGGGCGTCTGGCAGGGTAGAAGGGTTATGATAAATATTAGGGATGGAGGTGAGGATCCAGTAAAAAATGGAACCTGAGTTGGTGTGTTTGTTTAAACAAGCTGGGTTAGTGATTAAGTGGGAGAATCCAAAGAGGTTAATGGAGGGGTTTGGGGAGTCAGTATCAAGGGCATGCAAATCAATGTTTACTTCACCCATAATAATGGTTTCATGAGAGATATTTTGAGAGATGCGAGAGAGGAACTGTTCCAGGATAGGGATGTTATTAGCTGGGGGGATGTAGATAGAGACAATAGCTAGTTTCTTATGCATGTTTATTTGACAGTTGCATATGAGAATTTTGGCTGGGTGAAAATTTGAAGTGGTAATTGAGAAAGGGTGAAGGGTGCGTTGGTTAGAGTAGAGAATAGCAACACCTTCATATTTCTTTTTAAGATGCAAATGGTAGCATAGTTCCAGATCTGAGATCCTTTTACACATCTTATTTTTTCTCATGTGTGTCCTTGTGCTAGCTATCTAATGACTTCTAACTTATATATATTGATTCTGCTGGCTTGATTGACTGTATTTAGAGTGATCCCTTTATGTTTGACATATAAGAATCCTTCCCCTGCCATTGTAGTAATACAAGCTACTATTTTTTTTTTATTTCAAGTGGATAAAGTCTGTTTTCAACTCTTCCACATCCTTTATTGCTTTATCTCCAGCATCTTCACAGTGCCCTTTCTCCATTTTTACTTCTTTTTCACCCGTGATCGAGCCTTTCCTAAGATATACCATTGTTTGTCATAGAAACTAGTAGCCTAATATGGTTTTATCCCATATATTTTTCTATTCTATGCTTCTCTTAGTGCCACAGTATCAAAGCAACATTTTCTGCCAAAAGCACTAGTCTACTTGCCTTAGTGAGTAAGTTATGAGCAGTGGTAATCCATGCTTTCCATTTTTCTTTTGTCTTAGTCCTACATATATATCATCATTTTCTTTTTCCCCCATTTATATTTCACCTGCTCCTTATTCGTTTTGCACTATTGGAGTTTATGGTATTTTCTACAATATTTTTGATGGAGGAAGGATCCTGTATGCCAAAGCTGTAGGAAAACAGTTTGTCACTCTAGTCAACACTCCCATTTGGTGCCTTTTTACTGTCTAAAAAGTGGTTGCAATGGCAGTTTGTAAATGTTCATACTTTTTAAGGTAGTAACGTGTTACTATATTATAACAACCTAACAACTTTTTACTAACCTTTGGAAGAAAGGAACAACTTGAAAACTGTTCTTCCCTTTAATGACAGTTGATTTTATTTTAAGTTGCATATGCAGATCAACATTCCCTACAGCTGGCACGTGAGGGGATCTGCCCCTCCACCATGCCCTTACTCATACTATGCTGTATGATGTTCCATGCAGCTACGGATCTTTATGCCAGTATAGCCCAGTACTTCACCAAAGAAATTTCAGCTCTATGAAACCGTGGCCTGCCCTCTGTACCAGAATGTCACTCATTTCATGGACACCATGATAAGACACACACATTATACTCAAACCACTCAACTGTATACAATTTTGCAGAATGTGTTTAGTCTTTTCCTCATAAAATTTGTTGTTTTCTCGCAACTTATTGAAGATTGAAGTCACTAAATAATGACATACATTTGAGTTTCAGACTTCATAACCTTCAGAAAATGTAAGCTACTGCAAGATCTGTTATTGAAACAACTTCCTAAGTTTATAAAATAAATATTTAAAGTCTATCCCTGATTTTAGGCCTTTCCTCCATTATTTTGGCTTTGTTCAGATTACTTGTACTTAGAGGTTGAAAGGTGTTTATACCCAACCTGTCATAGACAATTTGCTTTGTGGAAATGCTACTATTTCTATTTTTTGACTTCTTAAGACTCCCCCTATCCTGTTTTTATCTATTCCGCTGTGAGGTCAATTTACCTGATATGGACAGCATTAGGTTCCAACAGCTGATGACTGCACATATATTTCTTTGACGTTACTCTCTACCCCTCCATGACATGGCTAATACCATGCCATTATTTCCTAGTGCCTTACAGCTATGATCGACTGGTCCCAATAAGCAAAAACTTCAATGTGCGAAAATGCTTCCTTTGACTCTAAAATGTGCTCATCTTCCTGTACTTCTGCTCATAAACCTTATTTAAAATCCAGTTTTGGATCTTACTTTCTAGATTTTGCATATAACAGTTTATAAGCCTACATAATAGTCTGTAATAAACTATTTAAATTTTGTAGGATAAGGTCTCCTTTATGTCATAATTTATTTCTGGCTTTGGGATAGTCTTCTGATATTCATATCAGCTAGCACAGTAGTTTTCAATATTTTTCATTATATCAGGCTAATATAAGCTGGGCAGGACCCTTACCTTAGTCTTGCCCATACCCCTGTGACACATGTCTATGAGCCATCTCCATAACTACAGATCTGAAAGTCTTGGGTGCAAGCAACTGTGTGAGTAAGCACAAAATTATCATTTTGTGAAATCACTCCCCTTCAGCTATTTAAATTTATTGGCCATTGCGGTGGTGGTGCTGTGGTAGCATTGTTGCCTCACAGTAAGACATTGTCCTGTTCGATTCTCAGCTAGAGCGTCTTCTGTCTGGAGACATGCATGAATGGGCATACCTTCGTTGAAGGTTGTGCATCACAGCTGGCAACTCGGCATGTAAAAATCTACTGCCAATCATTAGCGGACCGGAGTTCCACTGTGGTGACCCCTAACCGGGAAAAGCCGAAAGACACAGCAATTCCCCTTCAACTATTTAAATTTATTGGCCATCCTACTGTATTCCATAGTACCAGAATACGAAAGTGATCACCCCTTTCAGTCTATCTTGCTGTTTTAAAAATAGTGACTCTCCACTAAAACTTAAATTTTTAGACAGGTAAAACTTAAGTTACCTATTTCACATCTAACTTATCTAGTACACACTGCAGTGTTTAGGATAAACCATTTTTTTTTCATCTTACCTTTAAGCATCGCTGTGACTAGCACCTGCTCTAATACCGTCTGGAAAGCATTAGGAAGCCTTTAACTGATACAAGCACTCAACTCTCCTTGTTAATAAGGAGAAATTAATCATAGGCACTAAATAGCCTATAATTGCAAAGTACCTTGCTAAGGCAAGGGAAAACAGCTCCTGTACTTTATAAAAAAAGCACCAAACCAGGCATGTCCAAGGGTCAGCTTCCAGTGATTTCTCCTGTCCACCTGGTGAATCTGGGCATACTGGGGCAATGCAGCTATTGCCTCATGTACACAGACAACCCTCTCCTCCTACCACCCAACACTACAACCTGTGAGAGATGCACTTACATAGCCAAACTGGAAGCAAAGCTGTCTCCACCCAAGATTGTGCTAGACAGTCAAGAGGAGAAGGTTAACACCCACACTACACCTCAAGCAACACATAGCCCTTCTAAACCCACACCACCAACACCCACACATAGCAACATTAAATCCACATATGCAGAGGCCCTTAACTGTAACCTGCCTAAGCAACAAGGACCTCCGAAGCTGAAACGCAAACAAACACCAATCACAACCAAAGTGTCACAAAGCTCACAACACCAGTGTGCCACCCAGCAACAGGCCCTAAAGCAAGACAACATACCTAACACTTTAGTCATAGGTGACTCTCCATAGTCAGGCACACTGATGTCCCACTCACCAGGCTGAACAAGTAGAAAATTACAGTTGCTACCTGTCAGATGCCAGGATCCACCACATAACACATGCACTCAAGTCACTCCACAACAAGTACAAATATGACTCTGTCATTGTCCATGTTGGAGTGAATGATTTGAGACATACCTCCCTGGACTACATGAAAAGAGATATGGAAGAGCTCTTGGATCATGTGGCCCAGGCAGGTGTGACCCTAGCCCTGAGTAGCATCCTGCCTTTGCCCAGAATGATACCACAATATAAGGACAAAATGATTGACTTCAACAATTGGCTAAGCTTCTGGTGTCATTCAAAGGGGATCCAATATCTGTCTGCCTGGGATGACATGATCGACAGACCACCATGCTTTGCCAGAGATGTTCTGCACCTGTCACCCCTGGGATTCAGGTTACTGGCTCTTGCCACCCCTATAGTGCCTTTTTAGGCAAAGTTCAAAGTACAAAACCACCAACATAACAGGTACAAGCATGCAAATTCTGAAGGTAATGCTACTCAATGCTAGAAGTCTAAACCTCAAAATGCATTCTCTCGAGGTACTCCTAAAAATGGAGAACATCGATATCTGTGCAGTAACTGAGACCTGGTTCAAGGCTCCAGAGAGCACCCCTGCAATACCAGGCTACAACTCTTACCACACTTTTCATCCTCCAAACCAGGACTGAAACACTAAAGGTGGAGGAGTGTCTATATTCACCAAGGATATTCACACCACCAGGCTAGTTGCCCAACACAATGCATCTGAAATTCTCCAGGTGCAACTAACACTAGGTAAGACTGCAATCCAAATTGTAGCTTGCTACAGGTCCCCCACCACGCCCCAAGATTCGCACTACACCTTTCTAAACATAATGGAAAATATTAAGATACAACCAAACTCCCTAATACTGGGTGATTTCAACTACCCTGCCTTTAACTGGGAAAACTACTCATGTACCAACACCTTTGCCCAACGGTTTTTGGAATTCATAAATTCCAGTGCCCTGGATCAACTAATCCATAGTCCCACCAGGGTCTCCAATATCCTAGACCTGGTCATTACCAACATGGGGAATCGATGCTCCACACTTATGGTCACACCCACGTTGGTCAGGTCTGACCATAAGCTAATCACCCTTGACCTCCACATCCCACCCCCACCCCCAGTAAGGAAACCTCCATAAAAAACTTCTCTAAAGCCAACTTCATGCTTCTCAAGTCAGACATGATAAAGTCATGCAGATGGGAACTGAAAGTTCGACTGCTGAATCCTACACTAAGGCACTGTACGAGCACATCCACTCATGCATGAATCATGCCATCCCAAATAGAACCAAGATGCTCTCCTCCAAAAAATGGAAGCCAATCTGGTGGTCCCCTCCTATAAAGAAACTTTACAACAAAATGAAGAAACTGTTGCAGAAAAGAGGAAAATCCCAGGATGCAAAAAAACTCTCTTACCAGCCTCAGTAAGAAGCTGATATCCCTCATAAAATCCTGCAAAGCTAGTTATGAAAATAAAATTGCCAAAGATTCCAAAGGCAACCACAAGGCATTCTATAACTATGTCAATAATCTAAATGGCAATGCTCAGATCTGCTCTGAGCTACAACAGAATGGCATTAAATATACTGATCCCAGGGATATTGCCAATATCCTGGCAGATCAATTCAGTGCCAACTTCACCCCCCTCTCATCCTCTAAACGGCCCATCTCAATACCAGTAGATTGCCAAATTCCAGTAATAACAGCCATAGACGTAAAAAATGCAATCTCCAAAGCTAAGAATACAGCATTCTTGGGACCAGATGACATCCCGGGCTGTGTACTACATGAACTACAAAATGAACTGGGACCAGAGCTAAGTGTCATGTTTAGTCATAGCCTCACCTCAGGCTTCATGCCCACTGAGTGGCGCACAGCTATAGTTATCCCACACTACAAGGGGGGATCCACCTTGGATCCCGGGAACTACCGCCCCATAAGTTTGATGAGCCTGATCTGCAAGGCCATGGAACGTATTATCATGGAACTTACAAACAAAGACATTGGCAACCTTCAAACACTGGACCCCATCAAGTTTGGGTTTGTGAAGGGTCGATCTTGTCTCCTGAACCTGATTGATCAGTCTCCAGAGCCATGGATGAGGGTAAGGTGGTCCATACAGCCTATCTGGACCTTGCCAAGGCCGTTGACACCTTCCCCCACTCTGGAATCATAGATAGACTTGCTAAGCTGGACATTAATCCCTACATCACTCAAAGGGCTGCCAACTGGCTTACTGACAGAACCCACACTGTAAAAGTAGCCGACTCCAAATCCAGCTCCAGTGGAGTACCTCAGGGTTCAGTCCTGGGACCGCTCTTGTTTAGCATCTACTTCTCTGAAGTACAGACCAACACTAAGGGACTCTTGCTAACAAAGTTTGTAGATGACTGCAAACTGGGAGCCATTATTGAATCCCCAAATTATGTGGATACTCTACAAAAGGGCCTTCCAGAAACAGATGCTTGGTGCCAGAGCCATGGGCTCAAGCTCAATGCCAAGAAATGTATAGTTATCCCCTTTGGGAAAAAACATGTACCCGTGAATTACCACATAGGTGGCAGTACACTAAATACTGAAAGTCTGATAAGAAACTTAGGGACACAGGTGGACAGTGGTCTCACCTTTGATAACCACATTGCCACAACAGTTAGGAAATCCTTCTATGTGGCACACCTCATCACTAAGGGCATTTTATCCAGAAAAATGGAGGTCATTGTCCCATTGTACTCATCCCTCATTTGACCCATTATAGAATACAACACCCCATTTGGTATGTACCTCTCAAGACATCTGCAACAACTGGAAAGGCCACAGAAATACCTCACTAAAAGAATCACAGGCCTAAAGCAGATGCCCTATGCTGACTGCCTTAAAAATCTCCAGCTATGCTTTGTCACATATTGTCTACTCACAGGCGATCTCTGCTTAACATACAAGGCCATGTCAAACCCAGAGCTGTTAAATATGCTACACTTAAAGAAATCCCAATCCCTCAGAGCCACATGCTCCAGGGATATAAACCTTGTCATCACAATAAACAAAACATGCTGGAGGGATAGGTTCCTGACCCAGAGACTCCCCAGACTCTGGAATAGACTGCACATACATGTCAAGCAGAGTGCCTCTTTGGCCCTTTTCAAAAGGAACCTTGACGATTGGATGGGAGAAAGGAAATTCACCCCGGGGATCACGTCAGTCGCCCTGCTAGACAGGGATCCGGGGAAGTAAATAGTGTGGGAATAAATAGCCAGGGAATTGTTATGGCCAGGCTTGTATAGGCCCTAGGGCCAATAGCCTAGTACCAACCTATGAACCTATGAACCTATGAACTGTCATATAGCTTCCCCTCTCTTTCTTTTGGTACCCTATAGAGTGTAATATTTATCTCAAAGTAGGAGTATGCATAGAGTGATGGAGGCCCAACAGTGGAATCCCCCCCCCAAACACACACACACACACACACACACACACACACACACACACGCACAAGCATACACACACACACACACACACACACACACACACACACACACACACATGCGCGCGCACTCACACACACACACACACACACAAAGTAAAAACACATGGAATGAAGGAAATTTCAATATTGTGGGGAAGGTTCTTTAGAGAACTGGAATAAATAAATCTTCCAAAGAGGGAAGTCGGGCAAAAAAATCCCCATGCCTGCTTTCTTAGGGGGAAAAAAATCAGCCATTTTACTTCTCACAATGTAACAAATGAAAGTGCTCCCAGTCTAATCAAACTGCTAATACGGCATTTTCGACTTTACAAAGCCTGATGTGAAAATGAGAAACTAATTCAGGCCAGAGTGTATGTATCCAGGGCAGAGTGTATTTGTGTGTGTGTGTGTGTGTGTGTGTGTGTGTGTGTGTGTGCATGTGTGCGTGTGAGTGTGTGAGTGCGTGTGTGTTTTCCCCCTGGATGATAGCCCAAAGAGATATTAAAGTAACATAAAATAATGTTAATAGTGTTGTTGTAAACAGAACTTTTAATGTAAATATTGTGAATAGAATTATTTCTCTAAAAGCATGATGCAAATAGAACTGTTAATTTATACAGCAGTCAGATATTTGGTATGTACATTAGGATAGAGAAGGTACCTACGAGATTTTGTTAATGATACTAATTAGCTAATAAAGTTCACTGTTTAGTGATCAACATAATTTAACTCAAACTCAAAAGTTTTAAACAAGGTCATCAGGGAAATTATAACTTGCCTAACATGAGTCATACACTTTCTCCCTAAACCATGCATTTAAACTATCATTAAACATATTCAACTAATCAACTAACTTAACAAATTCTAGTAATAGATTTTTCAATCCACCCAGATTGCAATGACAAATGTTCTTTTTAAGGTAGTTTTAAAAACTGTGATGTCTGCTATTAAATGATAGCTTCTGGTACCAAATCTGTGATATATGATTGTTATTTCCAAAAATTAGTCCATATCGCACCACAATAGCACTTTTTAATAATAATTAAATCATATCTTAATAAGTCATAGTCAACTGAGTATAATTTTAGTATTTAAGGTCTATCCTCATAGTGCATATGCTTTAATTCTTTGATTTTCCTAAACAAATCTCTGAACCCTTTCTAATGTTCATAGGTTCATAGGTGTATACTAGGCTAATGGCACCGGAGCTTATATAAGCCTAGCCCAAAAAGAGTCCCTGGCATCATGCCACCCAAGGTTAGTTCCCAGTGTCCCTGTCAATCAAGGCCACTGAAGTGATCCCCGGGGTGAACTTCCTATTGCCCACCTACTCGTCAAGATTTCTCTTAAAGAGGGCCAGTGAAGTGCTCTGCTTGACGTGAATGGGAAGTTTGTTCCAGAGTATGAGAAGTCCCTGGGTTAGGAACCTGTCCCTCCAGCATGTTCTGTTTATTGTGGTAATGAGGTTAAGGTCCCTGGAGCATGTGACATGGAGTGATTGGGATTTCTTTAGGTGTAGCATATCTAGCAGCTCTGGGTCAGACATGGCTTTGTAGGTCAAGCAGAGATCGCCTCTAAGTAGGCGATAACAGACAGAGTATAGCTGGAGTTTGAGTCTGTCCATATAGGGCATGTGTCTAAGGCCTAAGATCCTCTTGGTGAGGTATTTTTGTGGCCTTTCCAGTTGTTGTAGGTGTCTAATGAGGTACATACCAAATGGGGAGTTGTATTCTAGAATAGGTCTAATGAGAGATGAGTAGAGAGGGATTATGACCTCTTGCTTCCTGGATGAGAAACCTTTTGTAATGAGATGTACCACATAGAAGGACTTTCTGACTATAGTGGCAATGTGGTTATGAAAGGAGAGGTTGCTGTCAACCTGTGTCCCCTAGTCTCTTATCACACCTTTGGTGTTTAGTGGACTACTGCCTATGTGGTAGTTCATGGGCACCGAATTTTTCCCAAAGGGAATGACAATTCACTTTTTGGCATTGAGCTTAAGGCCATGGTTCTGGCATCAGTCATTGGTGTCAGTGAGGCCTTTTTGTAGAATGTCTACATCAGTTGGAGAATCAATAATGGCTCCCAGTTTGCAGTCATCTGCGAACTTGGTCAGCCAGAGTCCCTTTGTGTTGGCTTGAACTTCCGAGAAGTAGATGCCAAACAGGAGAGGACCTAGGACAGATCCCTGTGGGACACCACTTGTAACTGGTCAGTAGTCAGATTTGGAGTTCACTACTTTCACAGTGTGGGTTCTATCAGTGAGCCAGTTGGCAGCCCATCTTATTACATAGGGGTTTACGCCTACTTTAGTGAGTCTATCTATGATTCCTAAGTGAGAGATGGTGTCAAAGGCCTTGTCAAGATCTAGGTAGGCCTTGTGAACTACCTTGCCCTCATCCACAGCTGTGGTGACAGTCTCAAAGAAGTCTATCAGGTTGAGCAGGCATGAGCTACCTTTCACAAACCCATACTGCGTGGGGTCCAGAGTTTGGAGATTCCCTATGTCCTTATTTATAAGGTCCATGATAATATGCTCCATAGCCTTACATATCAGACTCATCGGGCTAATGGGGTGGTAGTTCCCAGAGTCTGCAGTCGCTCTCCCTTTGTGGCATGGGATGACCTTAGCAGTCCACTATTCGGTAGGAACAAAGCCTGAAATAAGGCTGTGATTGAATAGGGTACTCAGGTGTAGTGCCAGTTCACTTTGTAATTCATGTAGAACACAGCCATGGAAGCTGTATTCTTGACTTTGGACAGTGCGGTTTTTACCTCTGTAGCAGTGATAATAGGGACTTGGCATTCCTCAGGTATTGTGATAGGCCCTTTAGGGGGTGAAAAGGGGGATAAAGTTTGCACTGAACCGATCAGCCAATATGTTGGCAATATCAGTTGATTCTGTATATGTATTGCCATTGTGCTGTAACTCAGAGCAGATCTGAGTATTGCCATGAAGATTCTTGACATAACTATAGAATGCCTCTTGGTTATCTTTAGAATCTGCAGCAATTTTGTTTTCATAGCTAGCTTTAGAGGATTTGATGATGGAGCTCAGTTTTTTGCTGAGGCTAACAAAGGGTTTTTTCCAGTCTTGGGACTTCACCCTTTTCTGCAACAGTTTTTTCCTTCTGTTGTAGAGTTTGCTTATGGTGGGGGACCACCAGATTGGCTTCCTTTTTTTGGAGGAGAGTGTCTTGGTTCTGTTTGTTATGGTATGGCTTGTGTATGTGCTCATACAGTGCATTGGTGTATGATTCAGCAGTCATGCACCTATTTTCCATTTGCATAGGTTTCGTGAAGTTAGCCACTTCTGTTTTTAGAAGCCCAAAATTGGCTTTGGAGCAGTTTTTTTATGGTGGTTTCCTTTGGGGGGGTGAGGGTGGGATGTGGATATCCATGGTGATTAGCTTGTGGTCAGATCTGACCAGGGAGGAGTTTATTTCTGGTGTAGATCAATGGTCACCCGTGTTAGTAATGACCAGGTCAAGGATTTTTCTACCCCTGGTGGGGGTAGGAATGAGTTGGTCCAGGGCATTGGAATTAATGAATTCCAGAAAACGTTGAGCAAATGTATTGGTACATGAGTAATTTTCCCAGTTAATGGAGGGGTAGTTAAAGTCTCCCAGTACAAGGGTATTGGGATATACCCTAACATTTTCCAGTGTGTTTAGGAATGTGGAGTGGGAGTCTTGGGACATGGTGGGGGGATCTATAGCAGACTACAACCTGGATTGCAATTTTACAGAGTGTTACTTGTACCTGAAGTATCTGTGATGCATTATGTTGGGCTACTAGTCTGGAGGTGTGCATATCCTTTATGAATATGGAGACACCACCGCCTTTAGTGTTTTGGTCCAGGTTTAGGGGCCGAAAGGTGTGGCATGAATTATATGATATAAGCCAAAAAAACCCACAAAAACTAGTAATGCAAATACTAGGAAGAAGCGGAAGGCTAACTCAAGAATCAGGCACTAAATTTTAAATGATTTAAGTACTTTCGTCCATATTTATTAAAATGAACTTTGTCTGATGAAGTTCATTTTAATAAATACAGACTAAAGCATTTACATAATTTAAAATTTAATGTCTGATTCTTGATTTACCTTTCCACTTCTTCCTAGTCTTTAATGATATAACATTTTAAAGTAAATTGATTGTCTATATTCAATATGAGGTCTCTTGATAGAATTGTAAAGTGGGATCAGAAACTTAGCTTCTTTCTTGTGATTCCATGGGATCTATATCATGACATTGAATGATAAAAAGTGCAAATGTTAAACACACAGAGCATCGATTTTTTTCCCAGGGAAAAAAATCGCTGCTCCAAAAAAGAAAGAAAAAAAATCCAAACAGAAAATAAAGTGGGGGACTTTGCCCCCCACCCACCCCTTTTTAAATATACCAATTCTGAGATCGCACCCCAGTGGAGGAAATGGCAAAGTCCCAAAAATGGCCCAGGAATTTTTTTCCCTTCGGAAAAAAATCTCTGTGTCGTGTGTTCGGCATTCAGTGTTTTCCACTTTTAGGGTTCGATATAAGAGCATTCACTCTTGTTATCATTCGACGATGTGATATAGACCTGATTGCATGTTACAGGTATCTCTTTACTGAGTAGGATTTTCTGATGATGATTATAGCACTCGCCTCAACACTGAGCTGACTGTCTATTGAAACACTGAGGTCTTTAATAGTTTTCACTCTGGTAAGATGCCATTATCCAAAGCTGTGTGAGTTTACTGCTGTAAGGGAAAACCATAATCAAAATGTCAACAGTCAGCTAGGGAACCCCTGCTCATTTTAAATTGCTTAGAGGGAACAAGGTTTCAAGATTAAGACTACTCGGCATCTGCCAAGGAATACACATACTAGCGCGCACACACACACACACACACACACACACACACACACACACACACACACACACACACACACACACACACACACACAAACATGAAACCCACACACAAAAAAAGAAAAGATACATATATGAGGGTGGCACAGTAGAGGTTCTCCTGTTCAGTTCTCAGCGGGGTGCTTTTAGTGTAGAGTCTCCATCTCCTCCTTGTATTCAGGTGGGTTTCCTCAGGGTGATCCACTTTCCTCTATATTCCAAAGGCATGCAGTAGATGGACTGGACATATATATATATATATATATATATATATATATATATATGAAAATGCACATACATGCATCTATACAATTTGAAATGTACACATGCACAAGACCATGCTTATACACACACACACACACACACACACACACACACACACACACACATACACACATATCCAAATGTCCTTTTAGTGACTCAGATATATAACTGAACAAAAAGTAACAGTGCAAATAAAAATACTTCTGTATAAGCTAGAGAGACCATTTTGTAGGATGTATTTACTCACTCAAGAGCTAAGAAAACATGTCAGCAAGGAAAGAGCTATGGGATCAGTTACGGATGACACACTTCTACAAGCATTTCCATTTGTTGAATAATTTATTTTTCACCTCTGTGTGCACATTGGCTCTTGATGATTGTCACTGTTGAAGTGACACCCCAACACCATGTACTAAAATAGGAAAAAATGTATGTGCATGGATGGTTGTTGGAGTAGATGGCATGATCACCAGTTAGTTTGTAGAGTAAAATGCTTAAAAAATGAAATCAATAACTGTCATGAGATTCTGCAAGCAAAAGAAAATACACACGTGAAGGTCTTACAAAGTTCTGGGGTCTTAGTGTGATAGGCAGGGCATTCTTGTCCTTTATTTGAAGATAAATGATCTAGTCTTAGAATAAAACTGTGGCAGGAAGTGACTTAAGAGTGTTATATTTTATTTTTCATTTGTTTTACCTGTGGAACTCACATAACAAAAACACAGTGTTTTAATGACCACAGTAGCAATGAAAAGAATAGCTTAGAATACTAGAAAGTTGCTATGCCAGAATGGGCAGGGGGTGCTTTTATGCCTTAATGTCATTTGTTTTAACGTACATAATAGCAGATTATTTATTGGGAAAGGATTGAGATGGTATATCATTTTATTTCATAACTGGATGGACACAAATAGAAGTTTGAAAACTGTGGTTAGAAAATGCAGGGCGACCCTATCTTATGGACAAATTGTACACCTTTTAGTTTAAATGGCTGTTACACAAACATGAAGGAATGACACTTTGGCATGAAGTATTTCTAAATAAGTATAGATTATACTGGCAATGCTGAAAACAAAGGTAGTTAGGTGTGGAAAATAGTTAACTGAATTTAAAATGGAATGGCTATATTTTTTAGCAAGCAAAGCTCATCTTACCTCATCAGGTAAAGGGAAGTTTGTAACGGTCAAAAATTCACTTCAAATCCATTTGGTATTTGCTTCAGAATTCTCAGAGAGGTGGCAAAGGAATAAGACAGCTTAACTTCTTACAAAGAATTTTATAAACTACACAAAACCAAGAGATACCGTGAAACTGAGAAGTGAAGAATGTAACACCTATACGTAAAGGGAGAGATCAAGCAGAGTACTGGGAAACAACAGAACTATCAAATGAGTGCTGGTCAGCCTGGAGACGTACAAACCACAAAAGCAACACAAAAACAGGATACACCAAAGTATGTTATTGAATGATGTAAGCTCTCTTAAACAGAGTAAACCACAAATTCTCTCTTATACTATGTATAAACTTGCAGACATATTCTTCGGGTTACAAGATAATGCAATATATATAAAGGGAAAGCTAATACATTTTGCCTACTCTTAAGTGCTCTTTTATCTTTACTTGAAATGTATAGTGATATTTCTATATATATATATATATATATATATATATATATATATATATATATATATATATATATATATATATATACAAATATATCTTTAGAAAGAGAGAGACAGAGACAAAGCGAGAGAGCGATATCATTGAATGCTATAGTAAAGAATGTCATTTTTTGATGGCTCTCCCAAAACCTGCATTTTCATGCTGACTGCACAAATGAAAGGAAAGGTAACCATTTGAAAACTCAGGATATGAATTTGTGAGTCATGTAATAAAAAGACTGAAAAATCGAAAATCTTGACTTCCATATGCATTCCCATTTCTCTGCTGAATGACAATCTTGTTGTTAGTACATATAATATAAGTTTAGGGGTGAGTGGCCTGACTGCCATACTGGGAGCACAAGGGCAGCAAAAAGAAGTTTAAAGCAGAAAAGTAATGTTCTAGAGTCACTCTATTCCTACATTTCCATAATGTTCTAGAGTCACTCTATTCCTATATTTTCATAATGTTCTAGAGTCACTCTATTCCTATATTTTCATAATGTTCTAGAGTCACTATATTCCTATATTTTCATAATGTTCCAGAGTCACTCTATTCCTATATTTTCATTTTTTTCAATACTGTGGCTCTCTCTAACATGGATGTCAGAACCATAGGGCGGAGGGGTGAAAACCCTCCCACTTTTAAAAGCTTCCCAATATGCCTTCAAACTACTTCCAGATTAGCAAATACATGGAAACATTTCCATTGGCATTTGAATGTAATCCCAAGGTCAGGCATCCATAAAAAGATGACTTGAGTGATAAATTGTGTTTTTCTGGCTGCCTGAGGTCACAGTTGCCATGGAAACACATGTAGGAGTGTTTCTGAGGATACCAATCAAGTTATTTTGCCAAGAATTTTGGACAAAGCCAAAATACAGGGGAATGAAGGCTCAGAACTCGAGACAACTTTTAAATATTTCTTATTCATTTAAAAATTTAATAGAGTAAGTTTTCTATCAATATGCATTTTTTGATTAATAGCATTAGTGACTGATTGTAATTCTCTGCATAACTTTCAACTTTTGTTTAAGAATTCTGGACAAAGCTAAAAATGATGAGAGGATAAAAGCCCAAAATCAGAGACAGATTTTAAAAATTGCTTTTATAAACTTAGAAGACTGCGGTGGTGGTGCTGCGGTAGCGTTGTCGCCTCACAGTTAGACGTTGCTCGTTCGATTCTCAGTTAGAGCGTCTTCTGTGTGGCGACATGCGTGAATGGGCATTCCTTCATTGAAGGTTGTGCATTAGGCTCGGCAAGCCAGCACGTAGAACTCTACTGCCAATCATTAGCAGACCGGAGTTCCGCTGTGGCGACCCCTAACCGGGAAAAGCCGAAAGACACAAACAAAGTTGCTAGAATAGCAAGTTTTGCATTAGCATGCATTTTCAGAAGGATATACAGTCTCAGACTTGAATGTCTCATTATTTAGTGGGCACAGTCCTCAATGGTTTGCCAGAAAACCACAAATGTTATGAAGAACAGACTGAAAATGTATGACAAAAAATCTGAACATTCTGTGGAATTCTGGAGAGCTGAGCAATATGATCCTGAATGATTTACCAGAAAATCCAACCTTTTACAAGGAGCAAGGCAAAAATATGAGACAAAATTGGGGATTTTCTGCAAAATTCAGAAAAGTTTATTTATTGATTGCTGTTTATCATGTAAGAAAGAGGGCAGCTCTATTGACACTTTCCAGCCACCACCTGAGATCAACAGAGGGCAGCTCTACTGACCCTTTCCAGCCACCACCTGAGATCAACAGCAGTAAAGATAACAATTTACACAAGTACAATAAGACATTATATTCAGCTGCATACTTCTACCGTTGTGAGGTATGCTTAATTTCCATATTTTGGCACAGACCTGAGTGTTTGTAACCTTTCACCCTCTGAGTACCAGGCTAGGCTTTGGCTGTCCTGTCTAACTGCTTGCTTTAGGCATAATTTGCCGCAGAGGTCCATTTCACTGGAGCTAGACTGACTTCCAGTGTAGTAATCATTTTGTTGTATTTAATTATTCATTCATTCACTCATTCTCTTATACCCATTTTATGCTATTCAGGATCATTGGGGGATTGGAAGAGATGTCCTGACAAGCTATGGAATTAAACCATAAAAATGGTTCAGATTCATATATATCGAAATGCCAGCAAATCTTACAACTGTTCACACTTTGCCAGTACCCTCCCTCAGGCAGCGCTTCCTTTTTTCCAGGCCACATCAGTCAAACCTAGTGTAAATTTATAGATACCCATCCAGTTACTTTTTTATGTTTAAAGTACAATAGCAAATTGCACTGCTCAACATGTGGGGGAAGTTTATTCCAAATATTTGGGAGTTGCTGCCTTACAAGCATGCTTCTCCACTTCTTCTTCTTTCGGCTTTTTCACGGTTGGAGGGGGGGCTCACCACAGCAAATCACCTGTCCACTCACGATTGGCAGTGGAGTTTTTATGGTGTCAAGTTGACAAAAATCACGACTAGCCAAAGAAATCCATTCTTATTTTTTTTCTTTCAATGTGCCCAAGGCTTAATGATCAAAGTTGACAAAAAAGTTGTTCCCAACAACGTGAGAAGATAAATGTTAGCAAAGATAGATGAATCTTGTCTCCCTGTCAAAAGAAAAAAAAGATAAGTCACCTTTTGTGTATCCCTCTGTTATTAGCTTGGGATGAAAGTAAATGAATAAATGGGCTCAGTCATTTATTTCAAGTTCCTGGTGGCACGCATCATACAGCTTGCCTATTCATCCCACCCCCTAAAAGACAACTGCCACCATCTACGTATCCATCTGACAACAAAATATAGTAACATATTTTAACTTGTTGATCATGGAACACAATATGCCAACTTACCCCTACCTCCCAAAGTTAGCCACCTATATACACTTCAGATGTGTGATTGTCGAAAAAGAGAAGAAAAGTTATCAGTTATGTATTCTAGCCCATTGCTGCTAGACAGTACACTGCCCCTACATAAGCTGTAGTGATGTCTGCATACCTGTGAGGTATGATTATGTGAAAAGTTAAAGAAATAATAACAGCCCCACAAAAACCTCAGTGGCCTTCTGTGTATAGCACCTCTGAGGTTTAATTGTCTGGAAAATTTGAGAAATAATAACTATGCTTTCTCCAGTCCCACACAAGTTATAGTGACTTCTGTGCACACCTCTGAGATATGATTGCGAGGAGAATTAAAGAAATAATAATCTCACTGTTTTCAGCCCTCCATCATTCACACACATAAGCTATAACATCCTTCTGGGCACATTTCTGAGCAGGGCCAGTTGTAGAAGAGGTGGGTCCAGGGCAGAAGCCCTCAATAAGTTTGTTTCAACCTCTACTTCTACAACCTGAGTTCTGGACGCTGCCAGGATATCGATGTTCTGTGATACATTTTATATCTTACTTTTGAAATATAATGACTTGCAGTGCATGGATCACTAGAATTATGCTCTGAATTTGGGGAAAGGCGTGGTTGCTAAGGACCTTCCTAACATCATAAAGATGCTTAATAACCTTTTGTTAAGTACCTCTTACTACTGCTAAACTCAAGTCGCACACTAGAGCACCAATTACTGATCACCACAAAAGAGTGGTGGGAAGATGTTAAACACTTCAGCTGGACTTTTTCCTAATGTCTGAAGTGTTTAACAGCTTCACAAGACTCAACTGTGATGGTCGGTCACTCTCTGTCTGGCAGCACTACTACACTTAGCCTCTAACTTTTACTTTTATGGCTCCTGGATCACATGCCATGCAGGTGCAACATTAGCTTAAGTTGCACGTTTCTATGAAATTTCTGCACAGTAATTCCAAATGGAATACATATTTACACTATGCACATCTTGTGTCACACATATGATTCTGTTAAGGCATTAGACAGCTAAAAAAGTACCTTTTAGTTCACAAAGTGTTCCTTTTGCCCTCCATCCCAACAGCCTTCAGCATCTTCCGGCACCCCTGCTCACTATTGTGTGTATCAAGATTCAAGAGGTAGATGAAAGGGCATCTGTCTGAAATTAATGTCCGGTGTAGGAAAAGACAATAAAACCATTTTTTAAACATTCCTGAGGAATGTGGTTTATATATCATTGAATTTCCATGTATTGATATGTGTGCTAGTTGTACTATCAAGGGAAATGTGAAATGCTAAAAAATGCATAATATAAGGCAAATACCTGAATTAGAAGGTAACCTCTCCAGAACTGCTGCAACATAGGTTTCACAGCATTGATACAACATTATGTTTTATCTATTATAATCCTCAAGGAAGATACATGTCTAGGCTGGGCAGATTTTTGAGAAGTAATAAGAGTAACATGGAACAAGAGCAGTGTGGTGTGACAGTCTTAAATGAACATAACACAATGATAACAAACAAGATATTTAAAATGTGAAGCAAATATACCAGCACTAATGCATGCATAAGAAATCACGTTAAGGAAAGAATAGAAATTGAGAGGAAACAAAACCCAGACCTTCTAGAAATTCTAATGAAGAAAAAACGATAAAATATTCATATAATGTATCAGAGCAGTAATGTTATATGTAGTATTATAAGGTGTTCTACATTTGGCATTCTGAGCAATATAAGTTCTTAACCTAAATATTCTCCATCAGCTACTCTGATGGCTTAGATGGATAAAACCCTGACTATGACCCCAGATAACCCGAAATCAATTAGCACCTTCGGCGACTCATAGAGTAGCAGTGAGGAATGGAGGCGTGTCCATCCCTGGGAAGCAGGGACAATTGGGCATTCCCCCATGGTGTTCCTGGTGAATCAGTTCAGTTGAGGACAGGAAGGCTGATGCTGCTGGCAGTGAAGATGGCCATGCCTATCCTGGGGAGGGGTCCATGTTTAGCATCTCTCCAGTGGACCTCTGATGAGGGCCCAGAGCTTATATAGAAAATAGTGGCTTGAAAGGACAGGAAGACAAAGTAGATTCATCTACCCTATTGGATGGAGGTAGGCAAAGTGTTCCTGCCCAGCTGGACAATGCATCAGGGATGCAGTATGGTATCACCTTGATTAGTCCATCCCATTCTGCATTCCTGACAGTTGCATATCCATTAACCCCTGAACACCCCATCATGTGCTGGACATCTGGATGGGAAGCTCTCTCAATATAGTTTTCACAGGATTGCCTACAATGACATGAAAGCTGCTGATGGGACTACGGAGATCTAACAATAAGGGAGCCTGAAGTAAGCAGCAAGGTGGGTAAAAAAGCATGTGACATAGTTATAGAAACAGAGGTGACTGCTGTTTGGTAAAGTAGTGACTATTTTTCTTTAACCGTATGTTCCCATTATTATTTAGTTTTACTTTTTTATTTTGAACAAATAGAAAACTATCCCATTAGCAAGCTAAATTTACAGGCAGACAGGTAGTTAGATAAGTTTTTTTTTTTTTTTTGTGCGTGTGTTTGTGTGTGTGTGTGTGTGTGTGTGTGTGTGTGTGTGTGTGTGTGTGTGTGTGTGTGTGTGCGTGTGTGTATACATAAAATGAATTTGACTGAGATAAGCTAGATAGAAAGGCAGGTCAGCAATTTCATTTATAAGTGGGATACCACCCCTTTATCCCTTCTACATCCTAAATGCGCCTCAGTCTCATCTTATAAATGTAATTAACTGAAAAGCCTGATATGTTAGTTATGTAGCCCTTGTAACCTTGACTGTGTGTGCATACTGCTGAAAGAAAAATGGTTGTCATCCACTCTGCAGCGCATTCAGAATAACACGGCAGGTGACAAACTCTACTGCTGGTGAAACATTCTGACAACTACAAAGACACACCAGTGGGTTCTGTGTAGTCAATAACTGGCAGAAAACTGACCCTTACATCTAGCAAAGACAAAACTTCCAGGTACATTATGAGCAGATTAAGTCATTCATAAGAAATGATATAATATAGATGAATAATATTTCTAACTATGTAATACTGGAAGAGTTACAACATGACTCAGGAAAGCATTAAGAATTCAGGTTAGATATAAACTGGCTGCATATTGTTGGGCTCCTAATGGTTTTGTAAAATACATTCTATATCATGGGAGACCATGCTAACAAATCCTTAGAGCAGCATTGTACTGAGAATAACAACAAAAAAAAAAATCTCCTAACATGGGATAGTGATTAATGTGCAGTGTGCTATGGCACAAAGTAGGCTGGAGCAAGAATGCGGGAAATACAGCATATCTATATACACAAATATATATATATATATATATATATATATATATATATATATATATATATATATATATATATATATATAGAGGGTACCTGTAAAATCTTTGAACGCTCAAAATTTCGAACATTACATGGTTGAGACCAAACGCTGGAAATTTTGAGTGCTCGAAGATAGACTTTCAACAGCACCATACAGTGTGGATAGGGAGAATTTCCCTTTTCTGCACTGAAGTGCGGCCTCGGAGTTGGTATATTTAAGTAGGGGGGTGGGGAGCAGGGGGGCTTGCCCCCCTACCTATACTGTTAAAGTGTCTTTTTCTGTGTTTTCTTTCTTTTTTTTTTTTTTTTTTTTTTAATGTTTGAACATCCGAATGTCGAACATTTGGTCTTGACCATGTAATGTTCGACATTTTGGATTTTCAAACATTTAACATAGACTATATATATATATATATATATATATATATATATATATATATATATATTATATATATATATATATTATATGTAGATTTATATATATATATATATATATATATATATATATATATATACATATATGTGTGTGTGTGTGTGTGTGTGTGTGTGTGTGTATGTACAATTAAAAAGAGTAAATTCACCTTTGACTGAAAGTTTTGGTAGGTGTAAAAATGACTGAATGCAAAAATGACTGAATTATCACATGAGCAAATACACAAATGACTAGACACACAAGAGAACATACACAAAAACACACACACACACACACACACACACACACACACACACACACACACACACACACACACACACACACACACACACACACACTAACACATTAAACTGCAGAGCCTACCTCAAAAAAATGAGTCTGTGTATATCTGGATTTAGTTCTGGCATGCACTGTCACACATCTGAGGTCACCTTGTACTATACAGAGTTCAGAGCTCTAGGCTACCATGCAGTCAAGGTTTTCCTGTAAAACAGAATCAGAGCTAAGCTGGTCTCTTTGTCTCTAATGTTGTTCCAGTGCTGGAGTCTGTGTTGCCTCTTGATTCAGATGCAGACCAGGGGTAGGGTAAACCTCCAGTCATTGAAACTGAAGGACTGACTAAGGAAAGGACTACTGCAAGTATCAGTACCATTTCAGTCAATTCAAGTCCTGAGATCAGCAAGCTGTGAGAAGGGGAATAGTTGTGTCTTAGAAAATGTGTTATTAATGTCACGAGGAGGTGCATGCTAATGAGAATGCAGCACTTTTGAGGTAATCGTTGTATCCCACTTGATTGCCCTCTGCAATGCATGGACTGCATATGTATCCTGTACTCACTTACCCTCTAATCCATTTTACTGGCCTTGCTGGCCCTCCCCATGCTAAAGATTGTTTTCAGATTTCATACTTATCTGCAGTACAAATTCCTTATGAAGCATTGTACACTAATGGTTTGTTCCATAGCATCACCAAATAAAGGCATTAAAGGCACAAAAATATATAGAGTTGTTACTAGAAGCACATGCATGGCACCACAACCCCTTACACTGAATGATTTGTAGTAGAAAGTCATTTATGTAATTAGTGTTTACAAAGAAGCCATAAACATAGAAATAATAATTGCTGTGATGTGGCATTTTAGCTCTCTAACACTCTGACAGCCTGTATTCCTAACCCCTGTCAGCACAATTTAAGCAGTTTTATATATTCCATTTCAAGAATGAAATTTGGACATGCACATATTCTGCCACACTTACTCTCCATTTTTTAGAATCTTACAGACAACTTTTACATGGCAAAGTCTGCTCAGGAAACTCTGGTACATATTTCTGGTACCAAACAGAGCTAAGAATAACAGTCTGCCTGATCGTTTTTAATTATGTTTCTCCTCAACCTGATGCTTTCATTGAACTTCCTTCCCTCTTTCAACCTCCTCTAAAATAGCAGAACATATTTTACCCTTTGCTGAATTTCACTGTTTTAAAGAAATATAGTAATGTCTGGAATTCAACTGCCACCAGTAAAAAGTCATGTTTAAAATGTTCTCTTCAAGGCTTTTTTTAAAGAATTTTGCAAAGGGTTTTGAATAACAAACAAAGAAAATTATGCAAGTACATTTATATTGTGATGGAATACATCTTCTAGTTTGAAAGAAACATCTTTAGAATAAAATATCTATATCATAATACCATGAATGACTATTTAACTTACTTTCAGATATTGGCAGTACATTATATTTTGTCTGAGTTTTAGCTAAAGACATTCCAATTAAATGTAGCAGTAGTCAAAGTGTATTGAATGGCTTGTGTGGATCTTTTGTTTTTACGTGTTCAAGATGTTGTCATGATTTTAAACAGTCTGTCATTACTTTTTTTTACATTATATTCACTATGCTTCATTGGTGATAATGGAGAAGGCTAGATTCAATACCATCAATACCATTTCACAAGGCAGGAAGCAGGACATAACTAGGGAAATGGATACCAGTTAGCTTGACTTCCACTCTGAGAGAAATGATGCATTAGACATCACGCCTCTGATAATGGTACTCTGGCTACAAGTTTGAATGGCTGACATATCATAGAGGAAAATATTAAACCATCTTTATACTGTAGAGAAGAGCAGTTATGAATGGAATTTCTGATAGATGAAAACTGGAACAAGGCCTCTGTTCTGTTAATATAAGTGATATTGTGAATGGTGTAGAATGAAAAGTATTCCTTATTCCCGATAAGTGTATGCAGTCCAGCAATGACCATGTAGAGGCTTTTATGAAAATGGTATATCGGTTTTTCACAAAAGTTTAGGAAATCTGTAGTATACAATATTTCATATCTGATGCAAACAAATGTAAATTGTGGAACCTTGAGAAAAGGTACACCGAAGACTGCACACTGGAAGCAAAGTGCTTTCAACTCAGAAGTGGACAGAGCTCTTAGAGTACACATATTTGATCATTCCACTAAAATTTTGCAAGAAGACACACTTAGAATGATTCCATGATTCACATGGAGAAACATTATTAATAACAAGAGTAGAATGTGTTAATCCCTTCTTCACATATCTGGTGAGACTCAGGTTTGACTACAATGCGTTCCTATGAAGACTACATACACTGCAAGGGTATATACAGGACTGAAGTGTACAGAGAGGGTGTACTCCTTGCAGAAAAGAAAGAGAAGCAGAATGTACTAAAACTTTATTAATAACATACAAAGTTGGTAAAACCCAAAGGGCCATCAGAAGGAATTGTGAAAAAGAAATATACATGAAAAATGGGTCATAATTTGAAAAAAGAAGGAAGGGCAACACAGGGGTGATACCAGGAAAGCATATTTGCAAACAGGGTTATATATGTTTACAAGAGTGCCCTAAAAATGAGGGAGGGCTCAGTAATAGCACTGGAATTTGAAGAATAATAGGGCACTTATTGAGACTATGTTGGCAATGATACAAACAACATGGAAGAAAATATTACAGTTTGTCCTTCCAAAGATGGGGATGTCACGTTTCTGAAAGAAGTCCAGAGGAAAACCACTCAAGGGGTGCATGGAAAATTAGTCGACCTCAGCTGTTTTCACTTAAGGCCAGTAAAGACAGGAGAACATGATACTGGCTCACTAAATCACAAAATCATGTCAGAGAGAAAAGATGACATAAAGGGGCTGCCTTGAGCACAATGTATAGAAAAGAAGGAGGGGGCATAATCAGCAGATAGCAGAGACCAAGCACTCCTTGCAACTATGAAAGCATTTCTTAACTGAGAGGACAGTATTCCCATGGAATGGGTGCTGGAGAGGGAATCCATGGAGGAATTCAAACGTTCTGGGATAGGTGAAGAAGAAAAAAAAGAGAGTCAATTGCAAAGGATATTGAATGGACTTAAAAGGTTTGACTAGATAGCCTTATTGTCTCATTTCACCATCATGCAAATGTGCTACAAAATTAGTCAAAAATACAGCTTATATTTGGGATATTAAGGGGCAGGGTAGACTTATAAGTTCAAACAGATTGTTACATTCTGTCTTTAGTTCCAAAATCTGCTGTCTCTGTTTGTTTATTTTTTTTTCCGCAAAGAACTAAAATAGCCTTTATTTTTATTTACAGAGTACATCATTTGAAGATAATTAGAAATTGTGCACTCAAGGCACTATAGCCAATAATTATTACTGGTATGATTATGTTAAAGTATTATTTCAGACTAATGTTGGTATTTATTGTTTGCTTTCATTCTAGACCATATAAAATTCAGTAGATAAAAATAAAACTGATAAATGCTAAGTGTTTTTGTACCATATACAAATATACAAAAACAGGTGTATATAAATGAATGAGTGTGTGTGTGTGTGTGTGTGTGTGTGTGTGTGTGTGTGTGTGTGTGTGTGTGTGTGTGTGTGTGTGTGTGTGTGTGTGTGTGTGTGTGTGTGTGTGTATGTGTGTGTTGCGTGTGCATGTATATGTGTGCGTGTGTGTGTGTGTGTGTGCACACGTGTGTGTGTGTATGTGTGTGTGTGTGTGTGTGTGTGTGTGTGTGTGTGTGTGTGTGTGTGTGTGTGTGTGTGTGTGCGTGTGTGCGTGTGTACATGTGTATCTGTATGCACTCCATGAGGCCTGCTGAAAACACTGTCATCTGAACAGATCCTACCAAATAGCCTTTGTCTTATCTTTAAATACTCCAAGGTTGATTGTGGATTCAGAACCCTATCACAGTCTGACATATCCTTAGCATACAAAGTCCTGAAAGTATTGTCTGACACTTTGAGTTTATAAATCTGAACTTCTTTTTAGATTACGATATTGCTTTACACTAGACTTTTCCCAGTGTTGTGAAAAGTACGTCCCAAAACAGCAACAATAAGTTAAAATGTATAAAAGCTTGTAAGAAATGTTTTTATTCCATGATTATTTATCACATTCTGAGCTGTTCTGTTTTAAGATATTGAACATTTCAACTTGTTTCTTCAGAATCCTGTTTGCTGTTAAACATGAATGGTCTAATTCAGCAACTAGCTTCTAATTATGTTTCAAAATTATTTTCTAGAATGTTTTTAAAGGCACTTTAATATGAAACCACAGCAACAAGAAGTACAGAAACCATGTTTATTTTGTAGTGGTGGCAAGGTGAAGGTTTTAAATAAACAAACCTTGTGCAAATAAACTCCCCACCTTGTGCAAACTAAATCCGACCCAAAGCAGACTTATGTATTTTTAAAAATAAATCATAGTTTCAAATTAACCTGGGCCCAGCAGATTGGATTTCCAAATGATTCTGCATTTGGGTAACTGTTGGCATAGCCAAACAAACAATTTTATAAGTTCCAGAAGCCTGATTTTCCCATATCGCTCTCCTTTCCCCCCCTTCCCCCATGCTGCGGTGAACCTGTGTGTGGTGGGGAAGGGACTGTTTTTTCCCTGCTAGAGGAACAGCTCAGAAACATCTGCAAGCTATTAAGTCAGAGTTAGCAACATCAGGTAGCTGGAGGAAACATGTGCTGTCCACATTGCACCCACAAACTACATTTCCACAACTTCAAGTTATCAAAATACACATTTAGGGTGTCATGTATTAGTAAAGGAATTACACAGACAGGTAAGAAACAGAAGTTTTACTTCAGAGCACTATGGGCTGAAACTGTTAATAACTAGCATTTTGAGTTACATTTCTAGCGATTCCTTGGAAAGTCTGTGATAGTTCGGTTACTTTTTACTTTTTTTAATTGCTTTATTTACCTGCATTTATTTTACAATATTTATAAACATATTTTGATGCACAGGATACAGCCACCTTCTACACACACAACCAATTCACATACTGTATGATACAATTTCTAATCATATAAGAACTGTAAGTATAACAGAAATCATAACCTTTATTTTGTTAATTTAATCCATCTAGTTTAACTGAAGCACACGTCTAGGTCAAACAGATCTTTCTTCAAATCAGTGGCTCCTTCATCTCAAACTTTTAAAATTAGTTATTTTAAGATTTTTCTTCTTAAACACATCAGTATATTCAGAATGACTTCTGAATAGCTTTATTTAATTTTAATTTCTTCAACTGTTATTTATTAAATGAACTTTCTTGGAGAAAAAGGATACAAAGTATGATCATATGTATCATACGGGCTTTTCCCATGAGGATAATTTGTATAATAAGGCTGCTTTTCATTAATTATCATTTTATTTTAATTTTCCACCTTAAATAAAAAAAGAGTATCTGGGGAAACTGAATCATCTCCAGACAATAATATGGATTTCTTCAGTGTATTCACAATGAGTAACCGCTGTAACAGTATGACTGACTGTTCTAAGCAAGCAGAATGCTAAAAAAAGAAGGATCACTCAGCCTGTTTAAAACCACAATTTATAGCATGAAGACAAGCTTCACACTTAGTAAAACAATTTCTATAGATGAATGTTTAAAAATAGTCCAGATGTTGCTTTTTTTACTAATATAAGACTTTGTATATTGGGAAATTATTGTTTTTCTTCATTAGCTATATTGCGAAATCAGCTCATCACAGTATTTCCTGCTTGTGCCTGAACTATATTTTTCAACAGCTGCTAACTTGTCCAAGTCTCTTTCCATTTTTACAATGAAGGTTGTACCATTTCCTCCAGTACAAATAAAGGACACAGTCATTTTCCCCACAGGAATTATGCAGCACATGTTTTTCTCTTGCCACTTATTCCATTATCTCTATAAAAATGAGTGGCCTCTTCTTATAGCCAGCTTTTATGTACGCAGCTGACGTGCAAATTCTTAGAAGTCACGTGCTGACTTATGATAAAATAAAGCAAGTAATTGTCCAAGACTGTTGTTTTCTGTTTTGGGTATGTTCTCCCTTTCTTAATATTGTCCAAGTGTGGAGCTGGTTTGCATAAATTCCAGGGGTGCAGAACTTACTCCCAGTAGCCAGTATTTGCTCTGAGAAGTTTTATTACTTGTATAAAGAGTAGTGTTGGGGCTTGTTACAGCAAGATCTCTCAAAGTAGTACCCTATTATTCTATCATCACCTCACTATAATGGCCATCCCATTCCCATTAGCCAATCATATCCATATAAAAATCCTGAAGACCTCCTTCCCCATTATCACATTTAGTGTCACCTGAAAAGCACAAGTTTCCCCTTGTTATCCACTACACTCCTTCCACTGTCAGTTGATATCTCCATCCTGATGGTGTATGTATGACTTTGTAGCTGTAAGGCTGGCCACATCTCTTTCCCATAAATAATAAGAAATTGTGCTACTTTGACTTTAGAAACATCACTATCAGTAATTTGTTTATAATGCTCCTGCCTTTGTTCATGCATTGTGATATAATGCATAGATAGATGCAATATGTAGATCTGTCATTTTGTAGGCCTTACTAGTAATCCAATGTATTTTAAAAAGACAATTATGTAAAGTTATGAATAAAAAAAAAGAACAGGTTCAGTACAGCCAATTGTAAAGCAACTGTCCAGACCTGAGTGTGAAGTTAAACACTACAGTTATATGTCTGTTCTTAAATTTTTGGTTAAATGGTTGCTAAAAGACAATGTAGTATTTGGAGATCTCAAGGCACAGAATTGCCATACTTTTTTCCCTTTTTGTTGCAGGACAGTTTTTATTATTGTGTCAGAAATACATGAAATGTGTCATAAGTTTAGTTTGTTCATATTATGCAATACTGTATCAAGCAGTGTCAGTAAGGTATTTCTTATTTATGTTGTTAATGGGGCTGAAAATTAAATTGAGAGGCATTAAACAAGGTTTTCACAAGCGCAGGATTAAAGAAAGGAGTGGGAGGAAAATACTGCTTCAAATAAATAATTTGCCTACGTCTTCATGGTGATGAGCAGTACGGACGCTCTGAGTGCAGTCCACACCAGTGAGGTGCAGATGGAAAAGGAAACAATGCTGCTTTGTATCTGCAACTTTCCTGGAAGGATTGAAAGATAGCTGATGGCAGAAGCAGAGGGCCATCTCACAAACGTCCTAAAAGAACTTGCTCCATTTTTAGATGACTCTCTTAATAACTATATAACACGCTAAACAGGAAGGTCCAGATGATTGCCGGAGTACAAATATAGTATCTATAAGTAAAGCTATTGAGAAAGAAAAGCTCAGAAACTACAGGTCATTTCTCATCACAAGCACTAAGTGGAAAAATGAAGACACTCTATGTAAAAAGAAACCCAGGAAGGGACTTTCAATTATTTATCTGTTTTTGTTTTGTTTGTTTTTTGTTTGTTTGCTTATTCATTTGTTACTGGTTAGTCATGCGCAACCGGGAATACAAACCCAGATTACAAAGTGATGGGTCCTTGTCACAACTGTAAAATCTAAAAATAGTGAGCCCTACAACTCTAGAAAATAAACTGTGGCTGATTAACAAAAATAACAAATTTCAAAAACCTGTTATGCCATTAAAGCATTTTTCAATGGATAACATTTTCTGTATTCATGCTAATTATGCATACTGTCTCTGACATTGTAAAGCATTAGGGCAGGGTTATCCTTCATATGCCTGTGCTAATTATATATATATATATATATATATATATATATATATATATATATATATATATATATGGGTCTACTTCACGATTGAAATCTCAAAATACTGAATTTCATTTGACTGACACCACAATACCTAATTTTCAAAATACTGAAAACTCATTTGATTGAATCTCATTATACTGAAAGCATACACTGCTGAATTTCAAAATACTGAATTTTAAGCCATAGATATGCACACTTGCAACATCAATGACTAACTCTTTCCAAAACTTAAAAACTACTTACTTACTCTCTTCACAGAAACTGGACAATATAAAACCAAACTATGTGGGGGGTTTATGCCCCCCACACCTTCAACTCTATAGATATATATATATATATATATATATATATATATATATATATATATATATATATATATATATATATATATATATTAACTCCTGGATTGCACTACAGTGGGGAAAAGGGCATATACCTTTTACTTAACTTACAATAGCCTGCTGGGAGCACATGAAACGTCCACTGTATTACTTTAGATACTTCCCATAAAAATGTAAAGACACATACCCACATTTAGAAACACTACAACACTACTTTCGGGTCTACTTCATAACACTGAAATTTCATAACGTTGAATTTCATAACATTGAGACCATAACATCTAAATCCCAAAACATTGAAAACCCCAAACATTGAAAATTTAGAACACTGAAAGTGTGCTTCATAACACTGAAAATTACAATGCATATGTAAATAACACCCTCTCCACCTATAACAAAACCTAACTAACAAACACACTTTTTACAACGTTCATTTCCTAACCTCACTTTATCACAATCACCATACACTGAGGTTAGGAAATTAAATCTTTTTTTTCCACTGTAGTGTGATCTTGGAGATGGTATATTTAATTTACACGGGGGGGGGGGAGTATGCAGGGGAGCTTGCCCCCCACTGCAGAAACGTAGTAGAAAGTGTGTTTGTTAGTTAGGTGGTGTTGTAAGTGGAGATGGTATTATTTACTCGTGCACTGTTATTTTCAGTGTTATGAAGCACACTTTCAATGTTTTGAGTTTTCAGTGTTTTGAATTTTCAATGTTATGGTCTCAATGTTATGAAATTCAGTGTTATGAAATTTCAGTGTTATGAAGTATGCCATTACTTTTTACCCTACTATCGATATTCCCACAGTTGCAGTCAGCACTTTAAGTTACAGTAATGTGCTTTTATCACAAACAAGTCACAGGTGAAGGGAAACACATCACATCTATAGCTTAAAATTCAGTATTTTAATTTTAGCATTGTAAGCTTTCAGTATAATGAGACTCAGTCAAATGAGTTTTTAGTATTTTAAAATGTAGGTATTATAGTCTCAGTCAAATGAAATTCAGTATTTTGAGATTTCATGTGAAGTAGACCTATATATATATATATATATATATATATGTGTGTGTGTGTGTGTGTGTGTGTGTGTGTGTGTGTGTGTATATATATATATATATATATATCTATCTATATATATATATATATATATATATATATATATATATATATATATATATATATATATATATATATATATATATATATATATATATATACTTACAAATGACTGCTGTACCTCAGAGAAGGTATAACAGCATCAGACATTATATATGATCCATTTACACCTACAGTTTCATTTTTCTACACCTCGCACCTATGGCTTTCAGAACTTCAGTGGCTTTGTCATAATGACCATACCACACCAGCCAGAGGCATTAGATATATGGGAATACTGTAGTTGGTTAAATCAGGTTCATAGACTCATAGGCAGCTTCTACACATGCTATACAGAGGACCATTGAGTCTCATTGTCTCACAGCACTATTTGGTTAAGTGTCAGGTTCACAGAGTAGACACATGGAGGTTGAGGGAATTAAAGTCTTATCTACAGCTCATAGCATGTTAACAGTTCGTACCCTTAATACTCTACCCTAACTAAAAGCAATGCAGATGGCTTAACTGCTAAGTTTACATACATTTTCAGTGAAATTAATGTTACTTATTGGTTGCAAGAAGCTATTTAGGGCCATAAAAGAGTGAGAGAGACAGACAGAGAGGGAGAGAAAGAAAAAAATACTGACATTCACTGGACAAACAAGGAATGCAACCCTGAAATAGTCAAGACAGTTGATTTAAAGGTTGACAGAGTAGTGTTAATAAACTATAGGCAAGGCCTGAGTCATGGCAAAATATAACAAAAGCCAAGATTATAAAATATATAAAATTATATCATAGACATGACAAGTCTATCCAATCATGAGGATTATATCACAACACAGACCTGTAAAAATGTTCATGCCTGGAATTTATTTTTCAATTCTTGCTAACTTATCAAAAGCTTGTTAAATAGGACAGCGTACATTGAATCTCACTGCATGTAACAGAGACAGAGCATAGATACAGCAATGAAACAGTGATAGGAAAGTGATGTTATGTCACCTTCAGGTACCCATTCAAAAGTCTGCCCTGTCTCACCATTGGCAGAAAATAACCAAGTATTCCATGGCATTATAGGTAATGATGTACAGGTAGGGATGCCATATATTATACCAGTAGAAAGGATAATACAGCTCATGTTTAATGGTGCTCCCAGCCCTGAAAGCCACTGTCATAGACTATAAATTTTGCCCTAGCGGCTAGCCTATAAAATTGACTCATATTTTTGAATTGTGTATCACATTAGTGAATATGTTGCCTCTAGATACAATCTTTATTCCACTAACATATAATGCCAGAAATTATTGTTCCTAAAGGACCATCCCATGGTGATAGCCTCTTGCTATAAGTATGTTTACTTATTTCTCATAACCTAAAATCATGCCCTGTGTGAGTGTTTTGTGTGTGGGGGTAAGGGTTATGTGTGTGTGTGTGTATGTGTGTGTGTGTGTAATTCACTAGCATGTAGAAATGGATTCCTTTAACATATACATATATATATATATATATATATATATATATATATATATATATATGTATATATGTGTATGTATCCACTCGGAACTAAAGAACCGCCATCACTGTTAATCTAGACCCTATATTATGACAGTTCCTCTGTTTTGTTTTTGTATTTTATTCTTGCTGAATTTTGTAAATGGATAATCTGAACTATTGCTTGAAATAAACCTGAAATGCAGATAAAGTACTAGAGAAACTTGTTGTTGTGTAAATGTCTAGACTCACGACAAATCCGCCAAAGTTCTAGTTAGGTCATTGCTGACTCTTCCTTTAATGTATATATTGCCAAACTTAAAATGTTTCTTTCTGTTACCACAACAGAACTCATTAAGTAATGTAACTTAATGACCCGCTGCAACCAGCTGGTATCTACCATGCAAGTCAGGTGCACAACACTGATTATTATTATTATCATCATTATTATTATGAATATTATGAATATTATTGAATAATTTGCTTACATTGCCTTCAAGGTGTGCAGTTCTTCGATCTTCATATGACTGTTTTCTTGCTTACATAAGACTGTATTGTTCACTTAGACACAACTGTTTGCCTTTGTACTTATGAACCTTGCTAATTGTGCTTTATAAAACAGACTTGGCTAGTGCATCTTGCCTACTTTGCCTTTAGGTAATTACCTGCACAATTAAGATCATTCTACAATGGGTCAGGACTTTTCGCTTCTTACGGTTTACCTTCCTCTTAAAATGTTGTATATTAAATGTCCTATAATACTGAAACTGACAGCCTTGTCTCTCAAGTCAAAGTAGACTGTTCTATTACTTCCCTAAGACTGTAATGTAAAACTGTACTAAGCTGAATTAGATTTGACTGCACATTCTCTAACCCAAACTGTACATCCTCTAACACAATGCCCATTAGAACAGAGAGCTGCTAACTAGTATAGCTTTTGTTGTACACTGCTGCATGTTGTATTAATTCTCATCTTTCAGCTATTATCTCCTTTTAAGCTTTCCTTTATTATGAAATAGTAGACAACAAAAGAAACAAATCCCCATAAAACAGAATATAAAGAACAGGCATTGGAGACATCTAGCTTATTACACATAACTCAGCAAATGCACAAAGATTCTTCAGACATCATACATCTAGAATTTTTACACAAAATTGTGTAACTTCGAAATCTGTGGCTTCCTTTTGTGCCTTCTGAAGTAAAATACTTTCAAATTTATTTGATTAATATGGATGTCAGCACATAGCTGCTGGTTTAAAACATTGCCCTGTACATCTTGACTATTTTTGTCAGATTAATAAAGTTTTTTTCTTTGTATTAAAAGGATGACCATACTGCAAATGACTCTCTGCCCTGTAGATAATACTCACCCTATGATCTATAATACGATCTTATAGTATAATATAGTATATGATCTTATAGTATAATAGTATGTTTCTGATGTGTTTAGCTTATATCTATCATCTAATAGTTATTTTAAAAGACAGCCTCTGCAGCTGTCTATTTTTTCTTATTACAGAATGCTTTCCCTTCCACTCATAGCTGACCTTAGGCATAGGCCAACTAGGCGGCTGCCTAGGGCACTACTCTAGCAGGGGTGCTCTTCCAGTAATCTTGATGGTGTAAATAGACCAGGATGGAGGCACCAGGTAGTGTGGGGGCACTGTAGAGCCCTTTTGACTAGGGCACCACTTGACCTGAGGGCAACCCTGCTTCCACTTAAACAAGTCTCAAGACTGACAAATGTATAGTAAAGTAATGTAAGGAGTATTCTAACTGAATTCTGTATGAAGCCATTTGTGTAATTTTTGTGAAATCTCACTTTTATTTCCTTTTGATATTGGTCATGTCATATGTGTCCTTAGTAGTAGTGCACAATAAATCTTTATCATGAAAAATGAGTCAAAAATATCCCGAATACATATTATTTCTAATTCTTATTCTACTTTGAAATTCATGTGATATTGCACTTAGTTCTGGGCTGAAACATGGCCTGTTTCTAAGCAAGAATGGCACAGAAATACTATGCTATAATGCTGGTAGCATTAAGTACACATTTACCTGCACAGAAGCAAGGGTCCATTGCAATTACCAGAGTAAAATATACTAGAAACATCTGTGCAACGTGCATTGAAAGAAACAGAGTTGCCACTCTCCTTTTTACATGAATCTCAAATGCTATTCACTCCCTACTTTGCACAATCTTGAACAAATTTAATAAATCCATCCATGCATGCATCCAACCATCCATAATCTCGTTTTCCATTTTTGCACACGGAGTTGAGGTGTCACATCAACAGTCTCAATCATCTAGAGCCAATATTCACACCAATTAGTCCCCAACTAATGAGTTAATGCTTAAGAGAATGTAACCTATGCATCCAGGAGAAGAGGCCGGAGATCTGTGCAGCAAACCGACTTAATTTAATATCCAGGGTCTACTACTCACTGGGAGGACAACCTAAAAATAGTGCAGATTGGGGTGAGGCGGAGTCTTTTGAAGATAGTGAGGGATATCATTAGAATTACTAAAAGTCTCATGGCAATTGGATAGTGAAGGATGCCATTACAATTAGTGACAGGCTCATAGCAATCAGTCTTTAATATAAAGATGAGGTAGTATTCATAATCTCGGCTTATACCCCACAGTAAGGTTGTCATTTCAAAGAAATGAGTGCATTCGGTCAGAAGTTGCAGGACCTCCTAGATAAAGCAAGGCAACATGAGCTGGTAAAGGTACCTCTCAACTTCTTAGCAGAAGAATATCTGGACAAAGTCAAAAATTATCGGGGGACAAAACCCCAAAATAGGGATATATTTTAAATGCTGATCTTATAAAATTATAAAGTTACTAGAATAAAAGGTTTTTGTATTACCGTGCATTTTCTGAAGGATATGAAGTCTGTAACTCAAATGTCTGTCATTATTTTGTGAATTCAGTCCTCAATGACTTGCCATAAAAATCCAGAAAACCACAAATTTTAGGAGAAACAGACCAAAAACATGAGGCAAAAATCTGGACATGAGGCAAAAATCTGGCCTGTTGAGAGGTATGCCAGAAAGCTTCATATTGCAACAGACAGAACAGGCTCTCATTGCAGCAAATCGGGAAATCAGAAAATGAAAACTGGGAGAGAAATGAGAATAGTGGAGCAGGGAAAATGCTTCAAGTAGCTGAGAGGAAGTCTGAGAATAAGCAAAGTCTGAATGGGGAGGTCAAATCTAGAATCAGACGTGATACAACCAACTGGCAGAGTACCAGGGCAGTGTGTGACAAAGAATTGCCAAAGAAGCTGAAGGGTAAAGTATACAAAACAGTGGTGTGGCCTGTACCTCTGTATGGTAAAGAAAGCTGGGCAGTGAATGTAGAGCAGTTGAGGAAGCTAGAGATGATGGAGATGTAGTGCCTGAGACAGGTAGTTGGATGCACACTGTGGGAAAGCTGAGAAAATGAGAACATCAGAGCAGAAGGCAACGTAATTCCAATTGCAGAGAAGGACAAAGAGAACCGAGTACAGAGGCTGAAGTACATGTGAATGAAAGCAGAGAACAAACTGGTGAAGAAGATTTGGTAGAGACAAGAAGAAGGCAAGAAGAAATGGAGGAATTGATGGACTGTGTGAGAGAAGAGCTGCAGCAGTCAAGTATGGCTGTCAAAGAAGGCTGATGAGTGGCACTGAAGGAGAGAGGTGACAACAGCAGACGTGTTACCAAGACATTATATAAAAAAATGGGAAAAATTAAGGGGCCAGTGGTGATAATGATGATTAATAATATACAACTATATGTGTATATAGGCACAGGCAGGCTCTTCCTCGGGTTCATTAATGCCAGTGACACATTTATTACTCTTCCTGTTCAACATCTTAATCAGTCTTTACAATCTGGCTTATTCCCTGATTTCTCTGATCCATGAAAAACAACAACCATAATACCTAAGCCTGGGATCAGTAATAAAGAACAACTAACTAGTTAAGATTCATATTCATAATGTGAAGCCTGTGTAAGCTATTAAAGAACTCAGTGTTAGCACAAATGAGGAATTAACAGAAGCAAATGACCTTATATGTATATAACAAGGTCATATCACTGCCACTGGTGTTCCATTTTTCAGAAGCAGCATCCTTGAAAATGGGGAAAGATGGTAACATAACTGGAGCCACCTTTACTGACCATACAGATGATTAGGCTCTATGAATGCATAGAGCCACCTTTACTGACCGTACAGATAATTAGGCTATATGAATGCAATAATCATGTAAGATGAATTACACACCAACTACAAAATCAGTAGTGGTGTGGCTTTCACACTGTGTCAAGCTCTGTATTCTGCTGTTTGTTTTCCATGATGTACATAGAAGCAACCTGTGTCTGAGACATTTGGTTCTGCTGGACTAAATTAGAGCATCCTGCTGGCAGGCACATGCATCCACCCTGGAATTTATATGTGACTCCATCTTTTTTGAGGTGACAGATAACTCCCTACAAGACAAAATAAACAATGCAACAGAATAAGAGGATAGCAAAGTTTGTATGACATCTTTCCTACTTTCTTATATAGATGCTATCCTCATTTTCAAAATGCATAATTCTCAGCAAAGCATTCAGCAACAATCCTGTCAAGTTCAACATGCCTAATAGTACATTTGCAAGGGAGTGGTAAGTGAGTACACTCAGTTTTTCTAAGGGCAGCATGGAGTGAGATGCCAATCCCATAAAAGTGTGACAACCAGCAGTATAGGACCTTATGCTGTATTATCTGAATCAGATGGAAACGGAATGCCTATACGGTTTTCACTGGATACAGAAATCATTGATTGTTCAACATAGGCTTTTCAAAGTCTTCAACAATGTTGGTGTCAGTGTGATGGCTTCTTCATCAGATATTGGATGCTGCCATGTTGATGCCTTCATCATTTTCCATATGCTGCTGATACATGTTACAGTAGTCAGTCTCAGTCCAGTCTGTTGTATCAGGAAGATACAGCTTAGAAGTCATTACTATAAGCCTTAGCACCCCACCAACACACACACACACACACACACAGACACACGCACACGCACACGCACACGCACACACACACACACACACACACACACACACACACACACACACACACACACACACACACACACACACATGCACACTCTGATCATACCTTTCAGTTGTCAAGATTTGAGCAGAATGTCCAGATTTTTGCCTCATATTTTGGGTCTGTTCTATATAAAAACTGTGGTTTTCTGGCAAATAAGTGAGGATTGAATTCACTAAACAATGACAGACATTTGTTTTTCAGACTTCTTAACCTTCAGAAAATGCATGGTAACACAAAACGTTTTATTCTAGCAACTTTCTAAGTTTATAAGAGCAATAGTTGAAAGTTGTCCATATTTTAGGCCTTTGTCTCCCAATTATTTTTGGCTTTCTTCAGATTTCTTGTGCAAAGAGGTTGAGAGGTATGACTCTGGATTATAGATGGCATATAATAACATGTGACTGACAGTTTTAAAAGCCCCATTTATTGTCCATTGTTTTGCATCCTTTGTGTCACCAAGGTCTTCCACTGTGGTGGTAATAATAGCATTGTCCTGTAGATTAATAATTCTGTGTGCAGGAGAAAATCTTTTGGATGTAAGTTTAGGATTTAACTGTCCATTGAGTATGGTCTTCTCTGTACATCCTATTAATGGTCTGCTTAATATCTTTTCCTCTGTATGAACATTATTTCTCTTCTGCTGAAAATTTTGAGTTGTGTTCCTATATAGCACCTGCTCCTGAACTGATGAAAAAGTAGGCACAGCTTCCTTTTCTGCTCCTGAACTGAGAAACGTAGGTACAGCTTCCTTTTCTTTAACCAAACTCTGGACAATATGGTGACACATGAATCCTGGGAATGGCCACATGGAGTGGTAGCCCTGACTTCATGATTTTGCTGTCATGCTAAGAAGGTGGCACCTTTCCCTTTGCAGTATTGTCCCCTTCCTAATAAAGCACCAGTACTCTTTTCTGATGAATGCCTTTCTAAGGTAACTGGCAATAACATATATGCAGCTGTGCTTAACTCTCTTGTTAGGGACTATGGATTATTCTGTCCCAGCTGCCCAGCCCCCTTTTAGGTTAACCTGAAAAAATCATCTATTCTTCTGACACCACAGTCATTGCAATGAAGTCTGTTTCATATATAAAAATTAGTTGCACTCAACCAAAAATTATGTTTCACAACATTTTAAAACATAATAGTGGACTACATATACCTACTTGGGCATACCCATCTCCCGGATGTTTTTTACTATATGTTTAGATTCACTTTGGGCCGATGACATGCTGCAAACTGCTGTTGCATGATACGGCAGACACAGAAACACACTTCCAGGAAGGGGACTTGGTTAACTTGTCCTCAATGAACAACTAATCAATGGCTACATCTTATCTAAAAAGCTCTGCTATGTATAATTCCATTTTTCCATCCATTGTTTGACTCTATAAGCTGTTTCTTGAACTAAATGTGATTGCATATTCTTGCATCTGTATATATGTATTTGGTTTTTAGCATATCCTTGTATCTGTAAATATGTTTTATTCATTTCTTATATGATCCTGTTCAATGAGGCTGTGCATGCAAATGGTCCATTGAGATTAGTGTACTACCTGGTAAACAAATATAAATAAAATATAAATAATAGAAATAAAGAGAAATAAATGCACTTTATCCAGAGTTTCTCATATAGATAAAGGATTTAGTAATGTTGAAAGAAAACAAAAATGACCAAGGCACACAAGCAATTTCCATACAGAATATTAGCACTCTACAAACAGATAAAATGACTTAAATTCACTGCAGATAAACACATACATAGATACATGCAAAAATAAATACATAATAAAATAACTTAATTTTGTGAGCCTCTTAAAGGAATTTAGCATCTACAAGTCCTATTATGCCCATTCCATTTCCAGACAGTTCCCACACACACACATACACACACACACACACACACACACACACACACACACACACACACACACACACACACACACACACACACATATGCACCAATCTGCATATAATAAATGCACATTTATATAGACCCCACTTTATTCTCTAATATACACACTAATTACATTACCAGTAAATTTTACACATTATGGCATATCATACCTCTCTTGGTGGGGAGCCAGTACTTTTACTTATAAAAATTGTTTTAATCCCAGCAGTACTACCCTTTGATCAAAGGAAATGGCAACTTATTCTCCAATAACATAAAAAACTTATGTAAACAGACCACTCAGATTAATGTTTTGCTCTCCAATAGAAGAATATAATTATAATGCACTTATAAGGACCAAAATCTTTCCAGCACACTCACACAATACCCTCTGCTCACCTGTCTGCAAGTTTAACAACCAATATGCAAATTTACTTTACATAAAAACAGCACAACAAAAGTTCTAGACCTTTCTGGTCAGTATAACTCAGCTTTTGTCATCCTAGCATGTCACTTTGCAAGCTTTTTAAAAGCAGTTTTCTTCACAGTGCTTAAAATATGGAAATCCTTTCTTGAATACATAACTAACAAATCTGATCTCTTAAATGAATGGAGTGAATACAATTTTACCTACTTATTCAGTCTACCTATCTTTGTCTTTCTCATCCAGTCATTTTCTGGTTGCCAGCATAATTCAGATCAAGGTCATGGTGGAATCAAACCATGTCTGAATGAGGCAGAAAAGTAGTCTTGGATGGAGAAGTCTAGATTAAGAAGGGAGCTGATGGAGCTGCAGCTCCAGCTCAAGTGGATGAAATATGTTCTGCTATTTCTACTCCAATTTTAGTCTGAAAACATGTGACGTTGTCACACCAAATGAATAGGCATCTTATAATTTCAGCTCCAGGCCCATGAGGCCAATAATCCATCATTGAGATGGAGTACCATGCCATCACAAAGCACGCACACATGCACACGCATACACACACAGACACACACATACACACTCACAAATGTGAATAATACCTAAGGGCCATCTCTTCATCTATGGGATAAGTCTAAGGAAGAAAATCAGAGTACCTCAAAAAACATCCTGTGGACACAGGAAGGACATGCAGACACCGAACAAACAGTACCAAAACTGAAAGCCAAACTGGAGAACCAAGCATTACAAGACATTAACACTAACATGTAATAAACCTTCTTATTTATTTATTTATTTATTTATTTATTTATTTATTTATGTATTTACATTTGTTGACCGGGAGTGACCGACTGGACATAGGTCCATTTTCAGCGAAGGCCCGGGGAGAAAAGCTCCACAGTTAAAATAAACAGACAGTAGTTACATTGGATTACGTAGCATTTAACAATTTAACATAGCAATTAATTACAAACATATTTACACATGAAAAACATAGTACATCAGTAGACAACTAAAATCTTTATCTGCGAAGTACATAACAGACATTAACAAATGTTATAATAAGAAGTTCCTGCTGTATAATAAGTACTAGGCTTATGAGCATCTGAGCTTGCTATAATCAAGGTAGTTAGTGGGGTGGAAAGTAAGGTAGTGGTTAGATGGGGTGGGTGATATTAGAGTGAGAGTTGCAAGGACATAGCCAGCATGTTTTTAGGTGCACTTTTAGTAAAGTTTTGAAGTGGATGCATGATGGTACGGAGGTAATTGTGGGTGGGAGGGAGTTTCATAGCTTGGCTATGGTGCAAGAGAATAGTGCTTCACCAGCAGAGTTATTGGCTTTAGTGATCTGCAAGTGATTTTTGTTGCTGGATCTTAGTGGTCTGGTGGTGCAATAGGGTTGGAGTAGATTCTGGAGGGATGGGACATTTAGTGGATGGTTTACTAGTTTGTGGGTGAGTGATAGTTGATACTATTGAAGGAGGTGAGGGAGTTCAAGCCAGCCCAGTTCAGCAAGTGAGAGACAGTGGTAACTATGGTAGGATGCCCCTGTGGAGAATTTGGCGATTTTGTTGTAGCAGGTCTCTAGCTTGTTTAGATTGCATTGCCTTAGGTTGGTATATATTGGAGAGGCATAAAGTAGGGTGGAGATAAGGTGGGAATTTGCTATTGAAATCTTTGCTGTTTTGGTGAGAAGTTGCTTATTTCTGTATAACGCTCATAGTTTTTTGTGGACTTTTTATGGTCATGGATATGTGAATGTCAAATTTTAGTTCATTGTCTATTTCTACTCCTAGCAATTTGGTGTGTTCATTTGGGTATATAGCGGTGTTGTCTTTTGCTGTGATGTTAAAGTGAGAGTTGTTTTGAGTATGTTTGGTGGGTTGGAAGATGAGTAGTTTAGTTTTGTTTGGGTTGAGTATTAATTGGGCATCGGATAACAGAGGAAAAGGCATCCTGTGTGACTTTTTGCAGTTTGGGTAGGGATTGGGCTGAGCAGATGATGGTTGAGTCATCTGCGTATTGTATGAGTGTGCCATGTTTGGTGGCAGAGGCTAGATTATTGGTGAAAACAGAGAAGAGTAGAGGTCCGTCAGATAGGTAACTCTGAAACCAGTTGGTGACTGATTGAGAGAAGGATAGGTTATTGAGGACAGAGATGAGTTGTTTGTGTGGGACCATGTCAAATGCTTTAGATAGGTCTAGGAAAGTAGCAGAGGAGATATAGCCATTGTTTTTATGCTGAAGGATAGTGTTAGTAAAGGAGAGTAAGGCAGTGGTGGTGCTATGGTTTGGTCAGAAACCTTGCTGAGTATTGGAAAGGAGGTTGTTAGCAAGGAGGTAGCCTGAGACCTGATAATGTATGCATCTCTCTAGTATTTTGGAGAGTGGAGAGAGAATAGCTATGGGCGGTAATTGGTTAGTTCTATGGAGGGGCCGCCTTTGTGGAGGGGAATTATATGTGATACTTTCCACAGTGTGGGAACATAACTTTCTGACAGTGATCGATTAATCAAGATGGATACTGGGTAGGCCAGAGCAACAGCTGCGATTTGTAGGTATTCACTTGGGAGGTTGTCTGCTGCTAATTTGGTGGGCTTAAGTTTAGTTAAGAGTTTTTTTATGATGGAGGTAGGTACAGGAGAAAAAGAGAAGGCAGTGGGAAGATTACTAGTTGAAGGTGTGGGTTGGAGGGGAGGGGGGTTGTGCTGTTTAGCTAGTGATAGTATGGTTTGTGTGAAGTGTGTGTTGAATGAGGTAGCAATATTTTCGGAGGAGTGAGGGATGTTAGGAGTAGGGGTTCTTTTCACTTAATGCTTGCGCTAGTCTTTGTTTGAGTCGTCAGACACACTACTCTTTATACTGGGGTCAGGTCACAGTCTTCTCATTGTTCCTCACATATGATGAATCTGCCGTTTTCAAAACAGAATCATATACACCCCCTGAATCTGTCCATGGATTATTTTATGTTTTTTTTTTCCATTTGGAAAGGACTTCTGTTATAATTTTGTTTAAGAACTGTATTTAGCTGCTATCTATTGTAACATCCATCCACCAACCATCTGGCTATCCATCCATCCAGTCATCCTGATTCTGTTATCTTGCATCATCATTTACATGGTTAGAGGGATGCCAGAGCCTATCCCTGCAGCCAATGTGTGCAAGCTTCTGAAGCTCATTCTTGGCAAGGAACTTGTCTTTCACAGAATGTTCACCTAGGTCAGTATGGGAAATTGCCAGTTAACCTACTGCATGTTTTTGGAAGCACCCTGAATAAAACAACATGAACACAGGAAGGTCATGCACACTCAGCACTAAAGGCACCCCACTCAAGGATTGAACAATGACATTCCCCTCTGTCACCCCCATCTGCATTTATACATTTCTGTTTAAATAACTAGGTCTGGCTGAAAATGGACATTAGTGGCCTAACCCATTACCCTGAGAATAAATGTCTGAATGCAACAGAATGAATTAATTTATTTATTTAATTGCAAAATAAATAAAATTAAAGAGGCAAGAAACAGTCATTGCATCTCAGACTTTTAGGAGCATAATGAACCAAAGTAATTATGATCACTGATTCTAACTACAGAGTCAATAAAAGAAAAAAAAAACTTTTAAAGCTAGATTCTAACTGTATTGAATATTTGGGGCCTGCTTGGTCTTATCATTGCTGAATTTTCTAAATTTAAAGATCTTAATTGCACTGTCCTGCTTTCCCATCTAACTGAAAGTATACATAAAAAATAAAGTGCAGTTTCAAAGTGTTGCACCCTTACCTTAGAGGCTACACCCCCTCACCCCAGCTCTCTCTCCCTCTATATATATATAAATATATATATATATATATATATATATATATATATATATATATATATATATATATACACACAAACACACACACACATATATATATATATATATATATATATAAATATGGTTTACTATCAAAATGTCAAAAGTTAAAATAAAATGTGTACATATTAGCGAAGTGTTTCGACGAAAGTACACATTGCCGTATGTACCTAATGTCGAAAACAGCTGTGAATTGTCGAAAATGTTGCTTGCGACATTTTCGACAATTAACAGCACTCCTACCCTTCCCATAACTCCCTACCTAACTAGCCTAAACTCACATTTATGCAGGGGGGCAAGCCCCACTGCACCCCCCTGTGGAGGGCTGCGCCCCCCACACCCCCCTAACTTAATATTCCAACTCCGAGATCACACTACGGTGAGGAAAGGGATGTATTTCCCTAACCGCACTGTACCGCAATCCTCTTACATGAGCGAACGTTATAATTGCGAATGCACAGTCCATTCGCAATAATAACGGTCGCTCACATAACCTGCGGATCTATGAAGTATTCGAACATATGTTGTTTGAATACTTCATAGCCATGCAATTGCACGGCGAAATTGTGATAGTAAACCATATATATATATGTGTGTGTGTGTGTGTGTATATATATATATATAAATATGCATATATAAAAAAACTGCAAGATCACATTAACTTGTAAGAAAGCAGTGATTCATCTTTTTTTTTTCCTTTCTCCTGAGTCCAGTTCAACCTCAGAGGAAATATAATTAGAGAACAGTGATGTGAGGTCAGACAATACCTCTCAACTGTACAGACTGTTACAGAATGTCGAGATTTTTGCCTCATACTTGATCTGTTTCTCATAGAATTGTGCTTTTGGGAAGTCAATGGCAAATCATTGAGGACTGAATTCAGAAAATATTGACAGACATTTGAGATTCAGACTTCATACTCTTCAGAAAAGGTGCGGTAAAGCAAAACCTGTTATTCTCTCAACTTTTTAAGTTTGTAAGACCAGTATTTAAAAATTGCCCATATTTTTGGGCCTTTGTTCCCCCTTTGTCCAGATCTCTTGCTCTAAGAGGTTGAGAGGTATGGGGTAGAGACTCAGCATTGAAGATCACAAAACTTTGAAACTGAATTTATTGTGAATGTATAACATCAGTCACACGGGGCAACAGGACCACAATGGGGAAAGATCTACAACAAGATTTAACTTACTGTAATGTACTATGTCAATCTACTTTGTGGCAGTAAGATTGCATACATCGACCATTCAATGGAGTCCCAGTATTGTATGTGCATGTTACCAGGCACACATAACTAACTTCAACTCCAGCTACAATATGGTCTAAAAAGTGCAGTTGTGTAAGGAATTTTCCACTGCTGCTATAATCACAAAAGGGATCTCTGCACAGGCAGAGATCAGATGCCCAGTCATTCTTCCCATGCTGCGCATTCTTCTGCCCCTGACCTATGCCTGGTACAAAGGTAGCATCATCCCATGTCATCTTTAGCTGTTTGTCACTTCCCACAATTTAGCACAGCATCCTGTAAAAGGTGGGGGTCCTACCACATCCTGACCCTTTAAGGACAGTTCAGACAGTCATACCAGGGGAGTGGCCTTCCACAGACAGCTTGGACGAAAGGGGCTATAGTCCTAAAAGAAAGCATCAGGAACTTAAAAGAGGGGAAGATCAAGTTGGGGACCCACCCTGTCTGTAGCATGTCTTCAAAAACAGAAGAGGGGATGAATGGAGAGAGCTAGTACCGCATTAGCAATTCTTCCAATCCCGTAACACTAACATAACACACCAAGTAAGTTATAACACCTGAAAGTGACACTAATAATGGCTGTTGACCATTGAAATTGCTGGCTTGTTCTTCTGCTGTGATTGGACAGCAACATTGCAGGTGGAATGAGCCTTCTAGATTGTCCTGTAGCCTCACTTTTTGAAGATCATTGATTAGAATAGGGATTACCAAATTAGGGAATAACTCCTGCTGATTTAATGCCAGCAAAATACCAGCAAACTTTACAGATTTATTTTTTATTCTAGTTTGACAGTCACAAGTGCATTGTAAATTAAGTTTGTGATTAATGTCTTATTGTGAGAGTCACAGTCTAATGCACTTGCATCAGAACTGTTTTTTGGGTGATTAACAGTTTTTTTTTTTGTGAAGCACAGATTGTTTGCTAGTGTAGATAGGATCTCCTTAATAACATAAACAATCAATTTTCTTTGCTTAGTTTTTTAGTATTCTTTTAATGTTATCGATAAACTTAGTTTTGGAAATGCATATTCATTAGTATGTTCAAATGCTTGTAATTGTCTTTATAGTGTACAAATAAAATTTTGAAGGTCCTTTGTGAATTTTCCATCCAAAGCCAAACTAAGTTTAAGGATGGCTGTTGCAGAAAATCCTTGCCAGATACATAAAATTCACCTGTTTGCACTAAACAAATTTGATAGACAAGCAGCTATGTGTAGGGAAAATGATTGCAGAAAACCTAGCTATGTGATGTGGCCAGCCAAAAAAAAAAAAAACATTAATGGTGGTATAATGAAGCTTTTAGTATAATCATGGGGCAAAAAAAACATGACAGAGCGATTCAGAAAAGTTTACATGTCATGCAGCCTTACTTAGATTTGCACACAACCTAATGCTCATGTTCAGGCAGTATAAGGTACTGAATAATGTCAGGGGCTGCTGCAGCTAAAGTCAGCTTGTATCCACAAGAGATGGGTATAGCAGGCACTGCACCCAATGATGCACAACATCACCTACAGAGGCGCTAAGTCTTCTGACCAGACTTAACATTTCATGTCTCCATGACACTGACATAGTGGACCGGTACTATGTGGGCAGGGGCATCATGCAGGAAAATGTATACATGTGACAGCCTCATCTGCAGTGCCTTGGATGTTGTGCAGCACCCATCCCAGTGGATACAAATGGATATGTGGCTTTACATATATTAGCTACTGAAACCTTTCAGCAACCAACTGATAAAACAGTAGAGGGTACCTCAGGCATCATCCTCGAAAACACTCCACTTGTTCCAGAATGCCATGATAGCATATATAGTTCCTACAAACCCCAGAGAAGAAAATAAGCACCATCCTGGCTTCTATGCTATAACCTACTTCCCTGAGATACTGGGTGCCATAGACTATATCCACATTGAAATAAAAGTCCCATCTGTTGAACAGGGAAGGAGGTATTATTGTGAACCATAAAGAGTATTACTCTGTCAGCTGTCAGTTGATCTGTAATTTACCATCCAGTCAATTTCCACAACTCTCACATATGGCAGACATGTGAGTTGTATCATAGGATTGCGAGGGATGAATTCCCACAAGGCCATCTTGTACTTGATGCTGGATATGTCTAAGTACCCTGGCTTATGAAACCAATCAGAAATCCTCATAACTCAACTGAGCACAATTACAACCATGTCCTAACACAAACTAGAAGCATCAAAGAATGAGTGTCTGGGCTGCTTAGGTCACAGTTTCACTGCCTGCCCTGCAGTATGACCTTACCATGTGTGCAAAAATACTTACCATGTGTGCTATGTTACACAATATTATAGTTAGGAAGCAGTTACAGCAGGGTTGCTTCTTAAAGGGACTGAAGTTCTCAGCTTCACAAGTAGTGGAAGATGAGACAGATGAAGAGTCAGAGGACAAGCCAGCACCAGGGGATGACCATGCCAGATGGAGGAAAACAAAATGTCAGCAGATTGCACATAGGTTTAAAATATAACTGTACAAGAGCTAAGCAAATACATACAGTACAAATGATACATACAAAACAGTGTTCACCCATGTAAAGGCAGCCATGCTATGCGTCAGATATTGCCAACCCCAGCAGCAATGTAGAAATGGCAGGACATAGTTATCATCATTTGCACAGATGAGGAAGGGAGTTCATAACTATATGAACTTAATCAGATACATACAATAAACATGATGCATACAAAACATCAGAATGTGCTTACCCATGCATTGGCATCATCATTTTAACCAGTGGAGAAGGAAGTACAGGACTGCACATCTTTTAGGGCAAGCGTCAGAACTGGTAAGAGGGGATTAGTGTTGACAATGGCCAGGGTCTGTGGGTGTGTGGAATGTGCTGGGAGCTATGGTGGTATATATGTGCACGCCTGCAGAGGCACAGCTTTAGTACACAGTGCAACACTGTGGCATGCCATAATGGACAGGTCCAGGACATGCCAGACAGAGGGGTCAGCTTCCTCTTCACAATCCCACCCACTAGCGCCAGCTCTACCAGGACTTGTAACAGCTGTCAAATTACCTTGGCTAAATGTTGGTGTGCTACCTGACCATGGCCAACATCTGCTGGAAGATGTGCCAGCAAGACAACAACCATAACCATGGTGGCAGCTTCTCCTGGGTGTAGACACATCCACATATGATGTTGCAGTGGATGCCCTATTACTGCAGAAGTAGGATCTCATTCATCCATTTCAAAGTTCACTAACATCCAAGGATGTGGCAGATGATCAGCTGTGAGGACAACCTCTTGCCCCTGAATATTGGCACAGAATTGACATTGCATGTTCCAATATTTGATTCATTCTAACCAAAGAATTGCATATATGGTTTGTGCACTCCTATATGTAAGCAACATAAGTCTGCATTTGTGGACTCCAATATGTAAGCAAACATTGCATGGGTCCCCTCACAACCTCTGCTGAGGGTCTGGTAGAACCCACCTGTGCCTCCATGATGACCCTGCACATACATTGGATGGCAGCTATTCACAGTACTTCAAGGGAGGGTGGTAACAATACCTCTGATGAGCACAGTACCAACTTCTCCTGTGTGGACCTTCCCACTCACACCTGCAACAGGCAGATTCAGACATGTCCCTTCTGGGGGCCACCACATTCCACTGATCTACAGTGTCATTGTCAAACTGCCCACTGCCAGATAGTAGTGTATCCTGGCTATACATAGGCTTACAGACTGTGTCCATAATTTGAGATTTGGATGTTTGGGTCACACTCCCTGGGTCCAACATACACAAACTGCATCTCCTGATTGTCCCATCTTAGCCCACCAACATTATCAGAGGCTAATGATCCTCCTTCCTGAGATGGGGCTAGCATTACAGTACTGGTGCTGGATAAAGTATCACCTATGAATACAGCAAAACAATACATACCCAGTATAAGTATGATCCAAACCCGAAATTCCTCATGCAACTGATATCATTACAACTATAAAGATATGATATCAAGGTATAACCCTGCCCATACATTGTGCAGATGGTTACTGCACCTGGGTGCCAGATTTACCTATATAACACAAGTGAGACAGATAATGTGACTGACAAGTAAAAATATGACCAGATAATGACATTAGGACTTAATTCCTGGGGCATCATCAATGGAAATTCTCTGAGGTCTAGCCATCTCAACCCTGACATCCAGCACCACACTGCAAAACACTGTGGAAGTGAAACTGCTGTTAAATGAGACAAAGAACTCCACTGTCTCTATAAGAAGTGGTCAGTAGATGGGCAACCACCTGCAGACCTCCTTTCCTATGCCACAGTCCTTGTTCTGTGGGTAGCATTAAGCATCACTTCAATTGATTGGTAGTGGGCCATATCATAATTTTGATCCTGACCACCACAGCATTGACATTGGTGACAATTTCATGTCATACATGTTCAAGGAAGGGGTGGTCTGCAGAAGTGGAAACAAAGAGCTGTCTACCATGGACATAGAGGGACTCTAGTACTGCCTCATATTCAACCTCTGTAAACCTAGGGTCATGGATGGATGTGGGTTTCTGTACTTGTTTCTTTGCAATATATCTGTTGGTGTGGAAAAAACTGGCATTAACAGCTGTGGCTCTACATGGGTGCTACAAATCCTAACAGACACACTATAATAATAGTCCAGTTGCTATGCTTTAGTAGGTCCTGACACCAAAATACGTGCATCTACAAAAATATCATTACCTGGATATCAGGCAGTATTGTGTCTTAAGCACATCCCCATCCCCAAAGCAAAAACGCCAACACAATCCTAACAGACATATTACAATGCTAGTCCAGCTGCTATGCTTTTGTAGGGCCTGACACTGAAAATACATGTATCCACAAAGCAATATTTAGCCGAATCTCAGGCATTACTGTGTCCTATGTATAACCCGCACCCTCCCAAAAAAAATGCCAGCACACGATTGCAAATTAACAAGCATGCAACCTATAAAGCACAATGATCATGTGCCACAAATTTGATAGATATTCTTGAAGTGTAATCACATATGTATGAGGCACACAACATTATAATGCTTTATGGGACACTTTGACATTGCTACAACTTATAGTAAAATGACTGCAGTCTACAACAGAGAGTACACTTGTTGAGTACCCCTATCAGAGTGTTTTTGCCAATGCACACATATACATCGGAAAGTTAATCCACTTTACTAGACCTAACAATAAATGCCACACAAAAAGCTATGTTTGTACAAAGAAGTAGGATTTATAAAGAACAACATATCCTATGTTAGCGGATAATGGTGTAATGTATCAACAACTAATTGCTGTAGGAGAATTTAGGATATGAATAAAATATTCATCTGCTTTAGCTATGATGACCTGTGTCCACAGTCATGCTTTTATCATGTAGGATACTCCGCCTGGGTGCTATAAATATGCAAATTGCAGCTCATCTCATTACTGTTTTGGAATCACTCGATTTGCATGCTGGGTAAAGTTAATAAACATCATATTGAGTTTTACGCAATGCTGTGCACATGCCTGAACATCTGAGATAAGCTCTGTCTATGCACTGGAAGCAAGGATTACAGGGTTTGGGACATTATCAAGCTCAAACCTCTTAATTGAACCTCATTATGAGTAGCGATCTTTGATGTAAGTTTTAAGGAGTCGTATTCCTCACATTTCCACAATACATTCAAGTGTTAGCTATTTTTGTAACTGATATCCATAGTAATGCACAATGAGGGATATGAATTCATCAACATAACATTGTATTAATTTGACATGACACACCTGAAGCATGTTGAGAGCTTACTAACTGAAGTTGCTGGAAAGCTGTTAGAAAGTATTCCACATGTTGGCCATCTATTTAAAATTTATAAGAGATGTGGTGTTCCACAATCTATAGATGGAAGGTCGAGACCAGAGGTTATTCTATCTTTAACCATCTGAAGATGGAGTCACTGCTTAGCAATTATTCTTATCAGAAAGCAAAGGGTTGGAAAACTGTCCATGTTTCACAAATGCCACTGGAACAATTATGATATACTATTTGACCATCACTGCACAAATGAGGTGCCTGTTAATATTCATCATTGTCTGATGGCTGAAACATGTGAATAACCATTTGGTCACCAGTTTCCTGCCATTTCTCCTGAGATCATTGAAGGTGAGGCAAATATGGCTAGAAAAGGAGAGGGTGTGTTCATTTTATCGAACAGGGGTGGTGTGAGGAAGAGTCCACGACTTTATTGAACATCTTTTTCTTTATCTGAGGCTGCTGCAGGAGGGCTATACCAGATCACAGCATGAGGATGATAAATGGAATAGTTTGGCCAAAGCTGTCATCCGTGCTACTGGCATCCCAGGCATGAGGAACAGTGCCATCACCACTATAGTGACCAGAAGTACCAGAAGCCTGGCTCCTTTACTGATGGGGGGGGCTGAAGTTAATGCACAATTACCCTAAGCCATAGTACCGTACACCTTTCCATTCTGTTCTCTTTTTGTTTCCAGTCCATTCCAGAGATTAAAAGGAACAGGGAAATCCCTAGGGACAGACTTGAGCACCTTAGAGAGTGCAAGAATAAGTATAGCTGCTGTTCTGAAAGATGAATATGTTTGCATAGTTATGTTAGCAATTAAAATTAAGGGTATATAACATTAATACAGCAGGATAACATTTGTCAATACCAGCACACCTTACTGGAATTAGTATGACTATTCAATGGTGGACTTTTGCTACTGCATGAGAAATGGCACACGATGCTAGGTGTATGTGCATTGTGATTATTAGGATATTAAGGTGGCTGTGGGTACAACCCACTACCCCCCACAGAAATAAAAAGAAGAAATAAAGTTGCCATGGCATAATTTTAGCTGTTTAATTACTTTAAGTGATAAAAGGTTAAATGAAATAGTTAAAATATTAAAATAACTGGTAGGTCCTATTATTAAAAGCTTATTTTTCTTCACTGTATTTGTACATGTCTTACCCCACCCTCTATGGCACACACAATATACTCACACCCATACATTTAATTAATGTACATATGATTGCCTCCTATACTTTATCATAAAAAGTGTAGTTATCTAAACATGTAGATATTTTTTTCTGCTACTATTATATGTATCAGCACAGTGACCTCAACTGACCACACCTTTACAGCCTGTTGGCCCATCCCCAGGTGACAGCAGCACTGCCACTAACGACACCATCACCAGAGACACCCAGCATATCTGGTTCACAACCTGTAAAAGTTAGCTCCACAACTCCTACCCTACCTGTGCATCCTGCATTAGATATCCCTGCACTGGAGGCTGCTATAGAAAGAGGTATCTACTGGTAGCTGGCAGAGCTTGTGAGGGGGAGGGTGATACAGGACAGGAGGTTTGATGCTCACATCGAGTATCATATAGAGTCCATACTAAAGTGACCAATCAAGTTGCATCCTTTCCCATCACTGTCTCCAGGACCTGAGGCAGAACTTAGTGGTGACAGCTCATAGGGTAAGAAGTAATCTCCCACTGTGTTAAAGCTGGCAGTGACCTCTTCTCTGATCACCTAATCCTATCCCCAAATATGGTGTTACTCTCCCTTTTTATGTCCATAACCACCTCTGTATGTAATACAATCATACCTCTCAACTGTCAAGATTTTCACAGAATGTCCAAAATTTTGCCTCATATTTTTGATCTGTTCCTCATAAACTTTTTGGTTTTCCTGCAAATCACTGAAGACTGAAGTCAATAAACCATGACAGATATTGGAGTTTCAGATTTCATACCCTTAAGAAATTGTACACTAATGCAAAACTTGTTGTTCTATCAACTTTCTAAGTCAGTATAATAAAATATTTAAAAATTGTCTCAATTTCTGTGCTTTTGTCTACCAATTATTTTTGGCTTTGCCCAGAATTCTTGCATTTAGAGTTTGAAGGCTATGAATACAATCCTTAACTTACCACTTTCTGCCCTCTGCTTATCTGATGTCTCCTTCACCATGGTGTTCTCCCTCCCTAATTGTGTTATCCTACACCCTGCAATCATGTTTGTCTTTTCTTGCAACCTACCCTCCTGCTCTTACCCACCTCTTACTTTCCTGAATTCCTTCCCCAAGTTTCCCCTCTCAAAATAAATAAATAAATAAATAAATAAAAAGGGCATCTGTCCCACAAAATATACTAACATCCACACCTTTAATTAATGTACATGATTCCCTCCTATACTTTTAAAAAAAGATTACTTCTCTCACAAATCATTGAGGAATTTAGTCAATAAACAATTAAGGAAATAAGTGCAGTTCATCAGAGTCATTAGGCTAAGAAGCTGAGAGGTATGATGCTCATTCCTTATTTGTGTTCTGCCCTATGCTTTCTTCCCTATTTCATCCTTGTCCTCTATCACCATTTCTACCCTATAATCTGGTCAAAAAATAAACAATCGTACACATACCCATAATGAGATTATTATCTTTCAGCGGTCATACATTGTTATAGACAGCAACTTTGGTTCACATGCATAACCAGTACAATATAACATTTCTTATCCTATCATAAAAATGAAGAAAATCCTTTAGACATGCTAAGATGTTGCCATCAGTCACACAAAAGAGCTTTGTGTAGGTACATGACCACAGGCAATATTGAAATACAGTAAAATTACTGGTTTTCCTGTGAAGACCTCAAAGACTTAATGTATTCATGATGTGATGTGTTCATTTTCAGTGCATTGATAAAGGGTTCTAATCCCTGAGGGTGAGGAGTTATTTTACAATTTTTCTGCAGTGTTTTCTTTTTTTAATTCCTTTTCTCCGAGGGCTTTAGTATTGTACTTGGTTAATCCCCTGGCTCAGAAATATGAGTGACACAGTCATGGGTTCAAATACATGTGGATGTATTTCACCCTTATTGCTAGCCTATGTTGTTTTACCCAGATACATGTTTTACCAACACCTACCCTATGTCTTATTCTGCAGCATACCTGACTAATGCTCTGTTTTGGAGAATGCAAGTGATACAGAGATGGTTTCAAATACATGCAGATATAATTATCATGTCTTGCTAATTATGTGTTCCTTTCTTCTGAAATTAAATATTGCTATCATCAGTGTTTACATTCTGTCATGGAGTTTGGCACTGTCTAGAAAATGAAAATATGGAGTTCTCTAGTAATGCTTAATTAAGGAGTTGTGAGATATGCTACTAACTCACCTCCATCCAGCTGATGTCCTCTTAGCTCACCTTTTGTGCTGCCTTCTGTGCCTTTCCCATTTTACTCTAATTTCTATATTCCTATTTCCAACTTCCTGCATGGTTCAAACATTAAAACAGCAAACACATAACCACAATGCAGTTAAGTAAATTGCTGTTTAATACTGTTTGGTATCCATTGTACAAATCTACCACATATCACAGACTTCTTAAAGTTAGACAGCTTCAGTGGCTGCCCTTGGTAATGAACTGTTCCAGTGTATCACATCAGTGTGAAAGTCATGGGTTCATAGCCATTGATGTTTTCTTCACTCACTTCCATCCTGCTCAGTCTTGGTTTCCGCATCTTTTGTTGTTCTGTCTGCTTGCCCTTTTCATCTCTGTCCTATGCTCTTTACAATCTTTATTCATATCAAAAGCATGTTATCACAACACAGACATGCCCCAAAAAGATTAATAAAGACAATAAAAACATCTATCTGTAGTACACTTTGCATGAGAGTTAGTCTTGAGCACCTTCACTATCCATATGTACAGATAGAGAAATGCCACTTCTTGTCATATGGCAAAAACTGAGAAAAATCGTTTGAATGCACTGAGACCTAGGTATCCATCATGCAAATGAGGTGACCATCAGTGCATGACACCAGGCAATATTGACATAAGATAAAATTAAAGGTTATATTGTAACACCTTAGATATCTCATTGTACTCATAGTGATATGTACATTGCCAATACAGTTAGGTAAGGGTTTTGATCCCATGGTTGTTGTATGCCATTTATCAGTGTTCAATGTTCAGCTTACCACAGTGATGTAATTTTCACCTGAAATGTGCATTTTCTGACCCCTTCCTTATAAGTTCTTTTGTGGAATGACTTGATAATGCACTGGTATAGAGACATAAGTTAGGTAAGCAGAGGCTAAACATTTTGAAGGTCTACTCTGTGTCAGTCTGGATAAAACAATGCATATTGTGCACTAATCACTTGCAATGCATATATTATTTATTTGTTGCTTTTGTTTACTTTGATAAGTCTGACTGTATATAAATCCCATTTTCAATGGATGCCCAGGGAAAATTCTCAATTTTACAGAATGAGTAGAAGGCAGTTATATAAGATTTACATAATAAATGTACACCTATGCATACCTACATAGACCAGTAATGATATCATGGTTAATCAAAAAATAAATGTAAGTACATAGAATAGTAATTAAACATGCATAGAATTGTAATGACATGACAATTAATGAAAACATGACAGTGATATGAAACAAGACTAAACATTGTATATGTATATAAAGTTTGGCATGAACATATACATTGTCATTACAATAGGTAGAAGGATTTGATCCTTTTATTGTTGTGTGCTTTACTTATGTTCAATTTTCAGTCTTCTACAATGTTTTAAATTTCCCCTTGAAATAGGTTTTCTCTTTTGTTAATATTTTATTACATTTTAAATAAAATTTAAAAGTAAATTCATTGTTTTAGCAAACAGCAAATGATTCACAATAATACTTACATCCAAATAATAGTTATATTTTCAATAATATTTAACAACTGATGTTTCTAGATTATCCTAACAATCCCAGTTTACAATTGTTTCAGATCTTAATCTCATTGTTACTTTTTTCTTTTTCATGTAAAATAGTGACTAGTTCAAGAAAATCTTCAAGCAAAAGTACAAAATTAAATATCCATTTTCTAGTAATTACTTTTTTTTGCAATTTTTAATACATTCCAGAACATGGAATACTGTTTCCTTGTTACTGAACATGGAAAAGGAACTTTAAAAACATAGGGAATCTTATAAGCACACATTTATCAGTCCACAAACCTTTAAAAATGTATTAATCTCATAACAATAAGTAATAATCTCTTTCAATCTACAACAATATGTATCCAGTCTGCTTTAACCTCTTTGTTACATCACTAGCATTTAGATAATTCAATTTTTATTAAATTTTGATATTTTACAAAGTGTGATGAAAGTTGTGTATACGTACTTCCCAGTATATGTATTCTAATATAAGCTAGAAGACATTTGGATATTTGATTTTAGAATTGTTTTCATACTAATTGCTTATTATATTATTTAATTCAATAGTTTTAAGACATTTCCAATAATTCTTATTATACATTTTAATAATTTCAGCATAGATTTATCTCTTCCTCCTTTAAAGAGGACAAATGACTATTTCATTTATTTGTTTTTGTATCAAACATTTGCTTATTGATTTGTTTGAAGTATTATTTTTTTACTTTTTCTAATGTAATTACTGCTTATTTATCAAGCCAATCATACCACATTAACTTATCCATTCTTTTAAGGATTTCAGTACTAGATTTGTTAAAACGTTCTTTAAAATTTTGCCATTGATCGCAGGGAAAATGGTACATTTCCCTTCCTTAAGTTTTTTGTTAATTAAACATATATTTTAAAGGCTCTTAAAGTTAATGTTATATAATGCAATTTTAAATTAATAATTGATTTACCTACAGAAGATGTTTTAACAGTCACAAAATATATTATATATTTCTAGTTTTAATGAAGAAAAGTTTTTGAGCTATTATTTACAATAATTTAACATATATATTTTTCCACAGAGATGTTTATAATGGATCTAACCATAAAACAACAATTCTAAACAAGGCAGCTAATGAATAAGATTCTTAAATCTGGAAAATTAATTCCACCATATTACCATAATTGTACTTGATTTTTGGGGGGATTTAGGTTTAATAGGGTACCACAGAAAATAGATTTTTTTCTATTTTCTTAATTAATTGTTTTTAGGCAATAAAGATGTTGATTGCAATAAATAAAAAAGTAATTTTAAGAATAATCATCTTAATTTGTATTAGTCTATCTTCAAATATAAAGTATATCTCGTTCCATTGCTTTATAAATTTATAATATCCTCTATAACAATTCTCATATTTTCATTATTTATTGCAATACTAATACACTGATTTTTATTTGTAAATAATTTATTTTATTTCTACCACATTTATAATTATATTTTTCAAAACTATATTTAACTTGTGATTGTTTTAATTCAGTTTTTGTGTTCTTGTAGGTCATAGAGGGTGACCAGTAGCTGGCCAGTACATGATAGGGGACCATGTCTATGGAGATATGGATATGGATAAACTCCAGGACATCATCCTGTTTAACTATTTCATTAAAGATACTTTTTGAAATAAGCTGATCTCTCTATTTAACTCCTCCATAGATTTGTTAATATTTCCTAATATTACCAAAATGTCATCTGTGAATAGTTGAGTTTTTGAATTACATTTTTCCTGATATTTTGAAAAAACTCTGTATTATGATTAAAGGATATTATTAACAAACAACTGAATAACTAAAGCAAACATTAAATGAGATTGAGGACATGTCTACTTAGCTCCCCTATTAATATTAAGTATTTGTGACAAAAAAGATCTTATATTTGATAAATGCTTTAGAATCTGAATTCAAATTAATAATGATAATAATACATTGTTCTGGAAGTCAGAAACTTTTTTTAGAATTTTAATTAAATAATTCCAACCCATGGTGTCAAAAGCTCTTTCTATATCTAAACTTGCTAAAGCAATTTTTTTTTGTTTTGATTTTTTAGTAAATCAAGTAATTTTTATATTGTCAAATGTAAGTCTATTGGTTATGCAATCTAGCTATTCATGCACAACCCCTTGTCCCATTTTGAACATGGGGTGAAGGTATCACTTCAACAGTGGAAATCATCTACAGACAAGGTTTACACCACCAGGTGGCTAACCATGACACAGTAATTCCTCCACACCACACACTTGTATGCACACTCATATCCATGGCCAATTTAGAATGTCTGATTCCTACTAATGCATGCCTTTAGAATGTGAGAGGAAATTGGAGCATCTGGAAGAAACCTACATCAACACAGGGAGGAAAAGCAAACTTCAGACAGAATCAGCCCCAGCCAAGGATTAAACCAGGAAAGCTCTTGCTGTGAGGTGACAGCACTATACTTATAATGTTGTCAACTATATTCCTGAGTGAAGTGGTCTAAATGAAATCACATGATTTGTATCTTTTCCTTGATTATATATAGGGGTGATTAATGAAAATTTCCATGACGTATGCTTTCTGGTCTGACCTCTTCACTATAGCTTTTTCAGTAGCTTCACTTGATAATGTATCAATTGAGAGAGTATCAGCCAGGCAGGGATTCAAATTCATGAAGGTCTACTTTGTACTCATGCGCTTATAAAGTACCATACCAATATGAAATAAGGTAAACATAATGCTTGCATGTGGCAGCTTCCATGTCTCTGTCTACTCATGCAGTGATATGTACATTTTTAATTGAATGGCAGATGATAAAAACATGGTTACAGTCTGTAAGAGCAAACACTGAAAAGAACACTCTTTTTTCTCATTTTTCAGCCTGCCAGATGCTTTGTGTGTGAGATCATGGTACATACAGCATAGTCTAGGAATTTGCCCTTTCCCTGCTGTTGTAACTATGGGGTTGACATTAATATAATTAGCAAAGGGTGGGAGCAACATTTTTTCAATCTTATTAGATTTGCTATAAAAAGATTTATCTTTTTGTATTTGCTCGTTGGAGTGTTCGATGTTTGATGAGACAATATCATACAAGCACTCAAGTCACTGCAAAACAGGTATCGAAATGATAATATCATAATCCGTATGTGTGTAAATGATCTGAGGTGTAACTCACTGGACTATATGAAAAGAGACATTATGAATCTCTCTGAATATGTGTCACAGATAGGTACACACCTTGCATTGTGCAGCATTCTACCATCATCAAGGATGATATCACAATATAAATGGAAAATAATAGATTTTAATAATTGGCTTAATTTCTGATGTCACTCCAGGGGAACCAATATGTACCAGCATGTGAGGAAATGGTTAACCAACCACTTTGCTTTGCCATGAATGGCCTGCAACTGTCACACCAGACTTTCTGATATTGGATAAACTACCAATATAACAAAATGACTATCAATATAACAAAAAACCCTCAAAGCAATCTTAAAGTGTTACTGCTGAATGCTAGGAGATTAAATAAGAAACCACCCACCCTACAAGCTCTCCTCAGTCTGGAGGATGTACAGATTTGTACTGTTACTATGTCATAGTGTAAAGCTGCTGAAAGTACTACAGCAGTGGAAGGCTGCAGTACCGTCTATACATTTAGAACAACAGCAGCACAGAAAGGAACTAAAGGTTAAGTTTTTTTTATGTATGTTAGCAGCAAATACAACTCTAGATTAGTTAAACAGGGTGATATCCTGGAGTTCATCCACATCTAAGTCACTATAGAAATTGTTCCCTACCATGTACTGGCCAGCTACTGGTCACCCTCTATGACCCACAAAGCTCACAACTCTTACCTAGATCTACTAGAGGTGCTTGTCATCTAACTGAATACCCTATTCATGGGAGACTTTAACTATTCCTCTATAGACTGGGAAACATACACTGCCTTTAATTAACAGGCACAATGTTTCCTAGGCTTCATCAACACAAACACCTTGGACCAGATAGTGCACTCTATAACCAGTAGATTAACCATATTGGGGCTAGTACTCATCGACATGGTAGAGTGCTGCACTCATCCTCCCCCTGTCATGTCCTCATTTGTGAAGTTGAACCACAAAGTTGTTTCCCCCAAAATAAAAACCAGTCTGGAAAACCCAACTAAACTAACAATTATGAGCTATACTAAAGCAAACTACATCCTATTAAGCAATAGTTTGTCAAAATGCATGGCTCAACCAAACATAAAAACACACAGCTACCTATGCGAAATTATTTACAGAAACCCTTAACAGATATGTAAATGGCTGCATTGAGGCAATCATATTTACCAGAATTAGAGCCAGATCCAAAACCAAAAACAAGCCACAGTGGTGGCATTTTTACCTTAACAGGCTATAAAACTAACAAAAATAAAAAGTTGTGGCCAAAATCAGAAGCAGCAACTGTCATAGATACAAGATGTGAGGATATGCAGATATTGTTATCTGTGCTAGCATGACTGGCTGAAGTTGCGTAAATAATTGTAAATTACCCTGTGTTACAAATGCCAGCATGACTAGCTATAATTTTATAAATAAGTTTCTGTCCTTTGAATATCACTCTGATTTATGCAAGTTGTTTGAATGTCGAACAGTGTTCTTCTGGCTAACCAAATATACATGTTTTTTAAAGAGAATTCTGAATGTATGCTATACCAGAGTAAGCTGACCTAGATGTGATGTAACTGTGTGCCACAGCTGGAAGAATCGAATCTTCACTGCAGCTGTTTGTTTATTTTTAAAGTCTGATATGAGATAGTAGAATTCTCATAGGAGCTTCCTGTTACTTAAAAAAAATGATATAAAAGCAGGTTCTGAGTCAGTTGTCAATTTTTTCATTCAGTTGTTTCCCATACCTGTTCAGCAGTAGTAGTCCAGTTGTTTCCAGAGTAAGTTATTCCAGTCGTTGAGAACAGGCAACAGCCTGGAGTGTAGACATAATTCCTCATCTTGCCTTCCAGAAGTAAGAGAATAATCTTGCCTTGCTGAGTTATATAGATTAGATTTGGACAGTTAGTCTTCAGATAGTCAAGGAGCTACAGCTAGTTAGATGTTTTCTATAATCAATGTGAGATCTATTCTACAGTATTATTTTCATATTTCCTTTGTGTGAAACTCTGTTGTTTATTGGAATCAGTTATTCAATATTTACATGTTATTTATTTATTTATTTATTTAACATTTGTTGACCGGGAATGTCCGACTAGGTTCCACAGAGCCTGTTTTCAGCGGAGGCCCGGGGAGAAATGCTCCAGATGCATGTCTTTGGAATGTGGGAGGAAACCGGAGTACCCGGAGGAAACCCACGCGAACACAGGGAGAACATGCAAACTCCACACAGAAGGCACCCCAGCCGAGAATCGAACCAGAGAACCTCTTGCTGTGAGGTGACAATGTTAACCACTGCACCACTGTGCCGCCCGATGTTGGCCAATGTGGGTAGTTGTTATTGAGGTGTGCACTCTCGACACCCACAAGGTAAACATATAGACTTTCATTGTCACAACAGTTTTATTCATTTTTAGTCAGTCAGGGACAGCAGGCAAAGATGTCAGCAGAGGATTACAGCAGGCTGACAAGGAACCAGTTGGCCAAGATGTTATAAATCCTTTTATTTATTATTAAATATTTTACTACCTCTAATTGTGGCTGGTCATTTAGTGAATACTTTTAATGGCGTGAGAGTGTTTATGCTTATTGCGATAACACCAGGGCCACTACAAAAACCCTTACTACTTGGGTTGTATGCTACCATTTGTATCAATATCTGTTTTACCCAATATAATTGAACACCCCTTTTGAAGGGTATTGTGGTATTTGACTGTAGCAGTAGTTACCTTGTAATTTGGTTAAGGGGACACAGCAGGTAAATCTGTGCCAGTCTTCACAAAGAGTGTGTTTATGTGTGAATATCAGATATTTAAGAGTGAGTGTGTCAGATACCTAGAACTGGAACAGAATGCTCTGCAGTGTTTGGTGTGGACACTAATTTGGGGACCTTGAGTGAAGCATATCATCCAGTCCCAGGTTTGGAGCCTGTCTCCAGTGTACCCTTAGAGGAAATTGTGTATTTCTATCCCTGCTTTTAGTGATGCTCCCTTATGGGAGACAGTGGTGAGGATTCAGCTACCTTAGTTACTTCCTTCTTGAAAAGAGGGCTTGTCACACATTGGTGTCAGCGGTGTGGGATTTTAATTGAGCATAAGTGGCATGTGGGTAGTTGTTATTGAGGTGTGCACTCTCGACACCCACAAGGTAAACATATAGACTTTCATTGTCACAACAGTTTTATTCATTTTTAGTCAGTCAGGGACAGCAGGCAAAGATGTCAGCAGAGGATTACAGCAAGCTGACAAGGAACCAGTTGGCCAAGGTGTGGGAAGCAAAAGGACTGGTGTATGCCAACCTGACTAAGGAAGCAATGATGTCAGCCTTAGTTGCAGCCACAGACCAGCAGCTTGGAGGATATCCAGTTTGCTATTGGAGATATGCAGCCTTCTGAGACAAGACAGTTCATCTTTTCCTCAGAGAACTTAAAAATTCATTTGCAGTTAAGGATACTTTAATTGGAGGCCAAAGCAAGACTGTGACATTTGAAAGCTGAGGAGAGGGAGAAGCAGCATAAGCTTGAACTGGAAACCAAATGTTTGGAAATGGAATCAGCTGAGAGACTAATGCATTTAGGGACCAAGCATTTGGAGATGGAAAGTGAGAGGCATAGACAGCATGTAAAGGAGCTTCTAACCCTTCAACAAGGTTGTGGAGGTGGAGACAACAGGGAAGGGAATGGCTGAAACCCAGAAGCTTTAATGGTCAGTAAGCTTTTTCTTCAGTAAAGGGAGGGAGATGACTTTGATAGTTTTATTTATATATTTCAGAGGGTATGTAAATAGTATAATCTTGATGGAGGGCTCTGGGTATGGTTCCTGACCTCCTTACACCATGGTAGAGCTGTTAATGCAATTGCTAAACTCTCTGACATTGATTGTTTGAATTACAATAGTGTAAAACAATTTTTAATTGATTGTTTCAAACTAACCCCTGAAACGTACAGAAAAAAAAAATTGTAAACATAGACACAAGGTAGATGAAAGTGTATGAGATTACATTGCTGTTTTAAGTACTTACTTTAACAGGTGGGTGACTGGGTATCAGGTCACCACTTTGAAGGACTAGCAGACCTTTTGGTGAGAGAACAAGCTCTCAGCACTTTGCCTAAGGACATGTGGATCTGATTGGCAGACCAAGTGTTTTAACTCTGCAAATGAGCTGGGTAGAAAAGGGGATTTGTACTTAGCAAGCAGGGTACCACTGCATAAGAAAGGCATACCCAGTGCTGCATGTAGACATAAGGGAACCCATGGGTGGAGCACCCTAAACCACTCCAACAGAGTTCACCATTAACAGGGGAAGCCACTAGTTCAAGCATACGGTCAGGATCAGGGACTAGATGTTTCAAATGTAATCAGAGGGGCCATGTAGCACACAGATGTGCATTGAATCAAGGTGAGAAACAAAAGATGAGGGAGCCAGCACATGGGAATGACAGAATACCAGTAATAAGATGTCTAGAAACAACAGAGGTGCTAAACTATCAACAACATTTGTATTCTAACTTAGTGGATGGAAGACAGACCACTGTTAAGAGATACACAGCTACTGATATAAGCATTGTGAGGCCTGCAATTGTTACAGAAGAGCAGAACTTGCTTTGGTAGTCCACACCAGTCATAGCTTTGAGTGGGACCCCATTCCAAGTACCTTTGACCAGGGTTCATCTTGAGATGTCAACTTTATGTCAAACCTGCTGGCTTGTCTGTGGAAGTGCTGTGGGATGAAGCATCTAAAAACAACTCCCTACCATCCCCAGACTAATAGTCTTGTGGAGAGGTTAAACTCTACATTAAAGACTATGCTATTGGCATTTGTAGACCAATTTAAAAGGGAGTTGGACAAATATTTGCCCCACTTTGCATACAGAGAGATACCTCAGAAATCTGCAGGCTTTTCACCCTTTGCGTTGCTGTATGGGCATAGGGTGTGGGAGCCTTTAGATTTGATTTGTGATGAGTGGGAAGGTGAGTGTGAATCCCACAAGGAGTCTGTTGTGGCATATGTTCTAAACTTCAGGAGAGGGCTTAGGGAGCTCATGGTTTGGCACAGGAGAACTTGGCAGGAGCCCAACAGCAGAAAAAGCACTGGTATGACAGGACTTCTCAAGCCTAAGAGTATGCGGTGGAACAGCAGGTAATGGTGCTTTTTTCTGTCAGATAAAATAAGCTGCAGGCAGCTTAGGAGGGGCACCTTGAAGTGGTAAGGAGGGTCAGTATTGATAATGACATCATAAAACTGATATGCAGGAAACAGGGGTACAAATTGTACTTTGTTAACATAATGACACCTCAGCATGTAACAGAGGTCTTGGGTAGACTGCAAAAGGCAGGATAGACCATTAAACCCAGTAAGTGTCAGGTGAGGATGGCAGAGAGCTCCTACTTGGAACATATTGTGGGGAGTGGTAAGACTAGGCCAGAACCTGCTAAGGTGGAGGTTATTCAGGCTTGCCCTATCCATCTTACCAAAAAGCAAGTGAGGGCATTCTTGAGGACAGCAGGGTACTATAAAAAGTTTGTTCCCAATGATAGTAAAATAGCTGCTCCCCTCACAGACCTGACTAGGAAAAACAGGCCAGATAAGATAGCATGGACTCCAGCCTGCAAGCAGGCATTCCAAAAGCTTAAAGGGGCTTTGGGATGAGCCCCTGTATTAGCCAATACAGATTTCCATAATGCCAATGCAGATTGATTCGCAAGACAATGTACAGGTTGATTTGTTTCCAGACATCCCCGTTTTTCTTAAGCAATGATTTTACAGGGTCACTTGAAAATCTAGCCTGAGTCTTCAAAGGTGAAAGAAATGTGAGGATATCAGATATTGTTATCTGTGCTAGCTTCTCCTGGCTGAAGTTTTGTAAATAATTGTAAATTACCATGTGTTACATATGCCAGCATGACTAGCTATAATTTTGTAAATAAGTTTATGTCTTTTAATTATCACTCTGATTTATTCAAGACATTTGAATGTCAAACAGTGTTCTTCTGGCTGACCAAATGTACATGTTTTTTTAAAGAGAATTCTGAATATATGTTATGCTAGCGTCAGCTGACCTAGATGTGATGTCACTGTATACCAGAGCTGGGAGAATAGAATCTTCACCACAGCTGTTATTTACTTTTCAAAGTCTGACATGTGAGAGTAGAATTTTCATACTGGTTTCCTGTTAATTTAAAAAAATATATGCCATAAAAGCAGGTTCTGAGTCAGTTGTTCAGTTTTCATTCAATTGTTTTCCAGAGCTGTTCAGCAGTAGCAATCTAGTTAATTTAAAAAAAAATACGCTATAAAAACAGGTTCTGAGTCAGTTGATCAGTTTTCATTCAATTGTTTTCCAGAGCTGTTCAGCAGTAGCAGTCTAGTTGTTTCCAGTGTAGTTGTTCCAGTTGCTGAGGACAGGCAACAGCATGGAGTGTGGACATAATTCCTCATCTTGCCTAGCAGAAGTATGAGTAGATTATTGTCTTGCTGAGATATTTAGATTAGACAGGAACAGTTAAACTTCAGCTAGTCAGGGAGCTACAGCTAGTTAGCTAGAGGTTTTCTAAAATCAGTGTGAGATCTATCCTACAGTATTATTTTCATATTTTCTGTGTGAAACTATGCTGTTTATTGGAATCAGTTATTCAGTATTTACATGTTTTAATCCTTTTATTTATTATTAAATATTTTACTACCTCTTATTGTGGCTGGTTATTTAGTGAATAATTTTAATAGCTTAAGAGTGTTTGTGCTTATTGTGATAACACCAGGGCCACTCTGAAAAGTCTTACTGCTTGGGTTGCATGGTACCATTTGTATCAATATTTATTTTACGCAATATAACTGAACACCCCTTTTGAAGGGTATTGTGGCATTTGACTGGTGGCAGCCATTACCTTGTAATTCAGGAAAGGGGACACAGCAGATAAATCTGTACCAGTCTTTCCCAAGTGTGTGTGTATCTGTGAATATCAGATATATAAGAATGGGTGTGCCAGAGACCTAGAAGTGGGATACAGTGCTCTGCAGTGGTTGACGTGGACAATCATTTGGGGACCTGAACTGAAGCATATACTTCAGTCCCAGGTTTGAACTCTGTTCCTGGTGTACCCTTAGGGAAAATTGTGTATCTTTATCCCTGCTTATAGTGATGCTCCCTTACCGGAGACAGTGGTGAGGACTGAGGCTCCTTAGTTTCTGCCCTGGGGTAATGAGGGCTCATCACATAAGAGCTCACTGATTCAACTAAGCAAGAAACTAGCAGGTCCAATAAAATATAACAAGGTGAATTACAAGGTCAGGATATCCTTCTGGGCTAAGGACAATCAAAACACCTTCTTCAGCTATGTCAGGACCCTTAAAGGTAATACTCAGCAGTGTGCAGAACTGATGGTAAATGGCACCACCTTCACTGACCAGGGTGACATAGAAAATCTTCTTTCTGATAAATGTATCTTTAACTTTGCCCCATCACACCCCAACTACCCCATGTGAAATCACTTTGAGCATATCCTTCCTGACTGACAACAGGAAACAGGTCCTGGAGGCACTTGCTAGGGCCAAAAATACAGCTTCATTGGGCCTCCAACCCAATCCCTAGTTGCCTCCTAAATAGCCAAAACATGACCTAGCAGGTTCACTAGAGACACCCTTCAAGTGCAGCTTTAAAATAGGTTATGTGCCAAGTGAATGGACAACTACAACAATCATCCCCCTTCATAAGTGTGGCCCATCAACTGACCCCAGGAACTTCAGACCCATCAATCTGACAAGTCTAATATCCAAAGTCATGGAATGAATTATCATGGAAATGATCAACAAAGATATTGGCAATCTATAGACACTGGACCCATCCCAGATCCTGCCTACTTAAACTGTAGACTTCACTAAGAGGGTCACCATGGCTATGGCTGAAAGGAAATGGTGCATACCACCTGCTTTGACATGGCCAAGGCATATGATACAATACTCCACTCAGGTATTCCTGACAAATGGTCAGAACTAAGCATAGATCCCCACATAACTCTCTGGATTGCAAGCTGGCTCAAAGACAAAACCCAAGAAATCAAAATCAGTGAGACCATCTCCACCAAAAGACTGGTCATCAGCAGAGTACTCCATGGCTCTGTTTTGGGTCCACTCTTGTTTTCATCTACTTCTTGGAATTAAAGGCTAATGTCAAAGTCCTCTACCTTACCAAGATTGCAGATGTCTGTAAATTGGGAGCTATTATAGATTACCCCAATGATACCAACATCCTACAAGAAGGCCATGGGTTAAAATTCAATGCAAAGAAATCCATTATAGTAACCTTTAGTAAAGCATCCACCCAAGCTAATTACTTCATTGATAAAACACCCCTAAGAAATGATCCAATTGTTAAAGGTCTGTGAACATACATAGACAGTAATCTAGTGTGGAGCCAACACATAACCAAAGTAGTAAGAACATCATTTTATGTCACCCAACCCATAAGCAATGGTATGGCATCCAAATCCAAGGAAGTAATAGTATCCTTCTACTCAGCCCTTATCAAACCGATCTAGGAATGCAATTCCCCCTTTGGCATGTACTTAACCAGGCACTTGCAACAGCTGGAATGCCCTCAAAGGTTCCTCATCTGGAAAATGAAGGGTATGAATAACAGAATGCCTTAAGATCCTATCTCTCTACTCAGTCCCATGCAGGTTACTGAGAGTCAGTCTATGCTGAGCATATAAGACATCCTCAGATCCAATTCTAATGGATCTCTTGCACATCCTTGTGATAACACATACACACATACACACACTCACACACACACACACACACACACACACACACACACAGTTACACACATTGTAACCTTTGTAATCTAGAACTGGTAGATGCTTGGTTTGAAATAAGTACATTTGTCATCCTTAATTTTGATCATTAGAATACAATCTAGTGTTTTTCCAAATTTTATGCCAAGTGAAGGTTTGCATTGTACTATTCACATGACCTCCCTCAATGCAGACCTTAAGGGGGAAGAGTGAAGCTACCATTGCAAACAGACCACAGACATAGGAACAAATGTCTCCATTAGTGCAGAGTAGACTATAGCAACTTACTAAAGATTTTGATTTCCCTGCATTGACACCCTAAAAAGTAAACTCTGGCTCCTTGGACTTTAAATTGTAACTCTAGGCTTCCACTTGGACTCCTGTCCTAACAGAGATAACTTCTTGGACCATCTGGCTTTAGACTTGAACTTTCTTTCATACCAGACTTCATGCTGGCCATTCCAATGGCCTGTATAGTGTCATTGCTACAGCCACATAAACTGACTGCCACTTTCATAGTCTCTTTGAGAAACATCTTTCTCCTCTTTTCTGGAAATGGAGATTATAGGTTCATAGGTTCATAGATTGATACTAGGCTATCTGCCCTAGGGCATTTACAAGCCTAGCCAGAGTGTGTTTGGCTTTCGCCACCCTTCTTAGATTAGTTTACTGTGCCTCTGTATAGTAGGTCACAGAAGATAGCCCATTTAAGGTTAGTTTACCGTGCCTCTGTCTAGCAGTGACACAGAAGAGATCCCAGGGGTAAATTTACGATCTCCCATTCAATCATCAAGATTCTTCTTGAAGAGGGTCATTGAGGGTCTCTGTCTAACATGGATTGGGATTTTCTTCCAGAGTGAGGGGAGCCACTGGGATATGAATCTGTCCCTCCAGCATGTTCTATTTATTTCTGTGCTGAGGTTTAAGTCACTGGAGTGTGTAGTTCTGATGGATTTGGATTTCTTAAGGTGGAGCATGTCCATTAATTCTGGGTTGGACATGGCTTTATACATCAGGCACAGATCGCCTCTGAGTAGGCGGCAAGCAACTGAGTAGAGCTGGAGTTTCTTTAGCCTAACTGCATAGGGCATCTGTTTGATTCCCTTGATCCTCTTGGTGAGGTACTTTTGGGGTCTTTCTAGTTGTAGCAGGTGTCTGGTATGGTACATCCCAAATGGGGCACTGTATTCAATTTTGGGTCTGATGAGTGATGCGTAGAGGGGCACAATGACCTCTCTTGATCTAGATGTGAACCCCTTCGTGATAAGGTGGGCTATACAGAATGTCTTTCTAAACACTTTGGTAATGTGATTGTCAAAGGAGAGATTGCAATCTACTTGGATCCCCAAATCCCTAATTACTTCTTCCGTACTTAATGGATTACCACCTATGTGGTAATTTGTGGGCACTTTGTTTTTCCCAAAGGGGATGACTATGCACTTTTTGGCATTTAGCTTTAGGCCATGGCTCTGGCACCAGTTATCCGTCTCTGTGAGACCTTTTTGGAGGATGCTTGTGTCAGCCGGTGAGTTGATTATGGCCCCCAGTTTGCAGTCATCTGCAAACTTTGTCAGCCATAGTCCTCCTGTGTTAGGCTGTACCTCAGTGAAATATATACCGAACAAGAGAGGTCCCAGGACTGAGCCTTGTGGGACGCCACTTGTAACTGGTTTAGAGTCTGACATGGCACCTGCAATTCTGACCATGTGGGTTCTATCCCTAAGCCAGTTTGCAACCCATCTTGTGACGTAGGGGTTGATATTTAAGCTGGTGAGCTTATTTATGATGCCCGAGTGGGGTATTGTGTCAAAGGCTTTTGCAAGGTCAAGGTAGGCTGTGTGGACTACCTCACTTTGTCTATGGCCTTGGTGACTGTTTCAAAGAAATTGACCAGGTTCAAGAGGCAAGATCTGCCCTTAACAAAGCCGAATTGGGTAGGATCCAGTGTTTGGAGGTTCCCAATGTCTTTGTTTATGAGTTCCATGATGATATGCTCCATAGCTTTGCAGACCAGGCTAGTTAGGCTTATAGGGCGATAGTTTCAGGGGTCCGTTGTGGCACCACCTTTATGGAGTGGGACCACTGTTGTTGTATGCCATTCTTTGGGTACATATCCTGTTGTAAGGCTAAGACTGAATAGTGATTTTAAGTGAGGGTTCAGTTCTTCTTGGAGCTCATGTAAAACTCAGCCTGGGACACCATCCGGTCCCATTGATGCTGTGTTTTTTGCTTTGGAGCGGGCAGCTCTCACTTGTGCATCTGTGATGTCAGGGAGGCTACACTCTGTTGGGATAGTCATTTGCTCATTTGGTGGGGGGGGGGAGTTTGCACTGAACCTGTCTGCCAGGATGTTGGCAATGTCTGTGGGTTCAGTTTATTTTTTGTCATTTTGCACTAACTCAGAGCATATCTGGGAGTTTCCACCCAGGTTTCTGACATAACTAAAGAAAGCCTTGTGATGATCTTTAGCGTCTTGTGCAATTTTTCTTTCGAAGATAGCCTTAGATGATTTTATGAGGGATCGTAGCTTCTTGCTAGTACTGATCAGAGTTGCCTTCCCTTTCAGGGATTTTGCTCTATCATGTAGTAGCTTCCTCCTTCTGTTGTACAGCTTATTTATGGCTGGGGTCCACCAGACAGGTCTCCTGCCTTTGGAGGAGTGTGTCTTGGTTTTATTTGGGATAGCACGATCCATGCATTCCTGTAGGTATCCATAGAATGCGTTTGTAAAGGATTCTGTGGTTTGGGCCGTATTTTCCACTGGCCCTGGGGCTTTGAAGAATTCCAACCCGGTTTTGAGAAGTGGGAAGTTTGCTTTTGAGAAGTTTTTGACCGTGGTTTCCTTTGCTGGGGGTGGGGATGGGATATGGATGTCCATAGTGATTAATTTATGGTCAGATCTTACCAATGAGGGGTATACCTCTGGTATGGAACATAGAGTCCCCATGTTGGTGATGATCATGTTCAATATGTTTTCCCCTCTTGTGGGAGTGGTGACTAGTTGTTCCATAGCATTTGAGTTTATAAATTCTAGTAACCGTTGGGCTAGGGTGTTGGGGCTTGCGTAGTGCTCCCAGTCTATGTTTGGGTAGTTAAAGTCACCCAATATAATGGTGTTTGGAAAGACCTTCATATTCTCCAGTGTCTTCAGGAAAGCTGAGTGGGGTTCCTGAGTTTGGGAGGGTGGTCTGTAGTAGGCTACAAACTGGAAGGCAGTTTTTCCCACTGTTAGTTGCACATGGATGGTCTCAGATGCTTCGTGCAGTGCCACTAGCCTGGAGGTATGGGTATCTTTGATGAATATGGATACTCCCCCTCCTCTTTTGGTTCGGTCCGAGTTTTGGGGCCAAAAAGCATGGTATGAGGTATAGCCTGGTAGTGCTGGGGTGCTCTCGGGAGCCTTGAACCAGGTTTCTGTTACTGCACAGATATCGATATTCTCCATACTGAGGAGAGCCTCGAGTGCGTGCATCTTGAGGTTTAAACTTCTGGCGTTGAGTAGCCTTACCCTTAGTTTCTTTTTCCTTGTGTTGTCTAAGGAGGTGAGTTTGTCTTTTGAGCCTTGCCTAAAAAAGGCACTATGGGGGTGGCAAGAGCCTTGGCCAGTATTCGAAAACCCAGGGATGACAGGTGCAAGCCGTCCCTAGCGAAGCAACATGGCTTGTCAAGCATGTCATCCCAGGCTGACAGACACTGGATCCCCTTTGAGTGACACCAATACTTTAGCCAGTTGTTGAAATTGATCATTTTGTCTTTATACTGTGGTATCATTCTTGGTGAGGGTAAGATGCAGTGTCATACCGGCCTGGGCCACATGATCAGAGACCTCCTCTATGTCTCTTTTCATATAATCCAGGGAGGTACGTCTCAGGTCATTCACACCAGCATGGACAATGACGGAGTCATATTTGTACTTGCTTTGGAGTGACCTGAGTGCTTGTGTTATGTGGCGGATCCTGGCACCCGACAGGCAGCTTACAGTGACCTTCTCCTTGTTCAGCCTGGTGAGAGGGACGTCAGTGTGTCTGACAATATAGTCACCTATTACAAGTGTATTAGGTGTGTTGTTTAGCCTTAAGGGCTGTGACTGTGTGGCACACTGACTTTGTGAACTATGTGATACATGGGTATTGTTGTGGGGTAGCAGTTGCTTGGCTGTCTGCTTTGGAGGTCTCTGTTGATTGGGCAGATTTTTATTTAGAGCCTCCAAGTATGTTTTTGTGTGTTTATGTGTTTGGTTTTCTGTTGCGATAGGTCTATGTGAGACTGGATTTGTGGTGTGTGTGTGATTACCTTCTCCTCCAGACTGACTGTGTCAGTACTATGTTGAGAGAGCTCAGCCTCAAGTTTGGCTATATAGTTGCATCTCTCACATATATTTGAGCTTGTTAGGAAGAGGAGAGGGTGGTCTGTGTACATAAGGCAGTTGTAACATTGCCTCAAGATTCCCATATTCACCAGCTGGACTGGAGAGTAAACCTGAAACTGACTTTTGGACATGCCAGAATAGTATAAGGAATTACTTTTTGACTTGATCAAAAAGGACCAATAGGGAGCCAAGTACTTAAAAGGAGTATAAGAGGGTGTAGTGCTTTAGTTTATTAGTGCTTACTCATAAGACACTTATCCTAGCTACTGCTGGGTTTTAGAAGGAAAATAGAGTGCTTACTTTGAGATTTGGAACAGTTCTAAGGGAAAAAGTGAAGAACAGACTTTGTGGAGCCGGGAATAGTTTAAACCTGATTAAGCGGCACTGCCCGATGCTGCGCTATGCGCAAAAACGCTCAAAAGAGAGTTTTAAGAGAGGGGGATCAAGGAGTTTGGAATTGACCCAAAATGGCCAATAAAACTACAGTTTCTAGGCAGTAACCACTCCACAGGGGCAGGCACGCTGTTCAGTGTTCACCACTGCCACTGATGAGCACAGAGACTTCCCTTTAGCCCAAGCAAGCAATGGCCTCCAAGAAACGTGCAAACAGTTCAAAACAGCAAATCTGTAACTGAACTTTTTTTTAAATTTCAGAAAGTGGGAAAAAAGCAAGAATTTTTTTTTTTTTTTTGTTTGTTTAAAGATAGCAGAGATACACAAGTAGCAACAAGTTAGAACAGTGCAATAAATGACCCCACACTTGAGTGCTAGGCCAGAGACAGGTAAAATGCAAGTTTTAAGAAAAAAACGATTTTAAAATAAGTGCAACACAGGAAATGCAGTAAACAGGCTCTAGATGTGTTCTAAATACAGTTCCTAATACAGATATCAAGTTTAGCAAGCTGGAAAATGCCAAAAAGTAGGCGGCAATGCAGAAATTTTAACAAATAATCTGAAGAAAAATACTTAAAATCTCAAAAGTGGCTCCTTTCTTCTCTCAGCGTTTTCTCCTCTTGGTGGATGCTTCACCAACAGCCAACAAGTCTGAAAAGACGCCAAAACCACAAGGCAATCGGGTTTTAAGAGGGGGGATCAAGGAGTTTGGAATTGACCCAAAATGGCCAATAAAACTACAGTTTCTAGGCAGTAACCACTCCCACAGGGGCAGGCAGGCTGTTCAGTGTTTACCACTGCCACTGATGAACACAGAGACTTCCCTTTAGCCCAAGCAAGCAATGGCCTCCAAGAAACTTACAAACAGTTCAGAACAGCAAATCTGTAACTGAACTTTTTTTTTAATTTCAGAAAGTGGGAAAAAAGCAAGATTTTTTTTGTTCCAGATCACCTTTTCCCATGGAACTTTGTCTTGGTAGTGTCATATGTTCACCCACTAGTTTATAGCTACTTGTTAGAAAATTGTGCTCTGTCCTTTGCTTGAGTTATTTTACATGCTTCACCTTGGCACCATTTACTTCTGAGGCTTCTTCACAAACCTACTTTAAATGTGGTTGTTTCCACAATTTGGTCAACTCATCTTTCAGTCTCTGAAATTCTTGAAAGTACAAAGAAAACTTTGGATCATCACCTTCAACTTTTGTTTCTAGATCTGGAATTCTAAGATGCATTGCTTGGTCTTTTTTCATTTATGGTAACCTCAGAGACATTAAAAACATCTTTGTATCAATAACTTGTTGTTCTAATATACTCCAAAGGTTGTTGTTCACTTTGTTAACTTCTTTATTCTGGAATTCTTTCAGTAATTGAAGTATTAGAGTGATTTTGCACGGATAATTAATAATGCTTTACTGCAGAAGCACATTATTCTAGACATATTTATTTACAAGGAACATTTATAGTATGTGACAGACTAACTACTTCATTAGCTTCAGATTGACATATATTACACCCTCTTTGAATTTTACTCAAACAGTGGCTTTTTGGGTTAAATGAATGTTTCTTAATGCAAGTCATTCCCAAATTCTAGCATCTTGCATTTGCCCTTACTGTATTGCCATGACTTATTTTTATTTTGTTTTACTATGATCCACTTATTCAAAGATTCAAAGAAACTTTATTGTTATTTAGGACCACGCAAGTGCAACCGAATCGAAATTACAAATGTCAGCTCGCGAGAGAAATGCAGTGCAAATAACATAGATACAGCTGTATCAGAGAATAACATAAGAAAGAAAATAACAACACGTATGACATTTAATGAGCCAGTTCACATTACGTAAACACACTCAGTACCCATTATCCAATGATGAATAATAAATAAATACCCAGCACTAAACCCCTTCATGTTAAGATAGAGAATAGAGACTAGTGAATAGCAGCTGTTTAGTCACCGTATTGTACTTGTTAACCTTAGACGTGACACAGTATAGCCATCATATTACATAATAGAAATACTGGCAGTAATTGCTCAGAGCAGCAGGATTAAATAAAAAAAATAGGCTTCAGTGTATCAGGTATTATGGTTGGTGTCAGAGTTAATAAGTCTCACAGCTGTAGGATGCAAACTGTTCCTGAATCTGGTAGTCCTACAGCAAAAGCTGCAGTACCTCCTTCCAGACACAAGCTATGATATATTCTGATATATTCTGGTTATGATAGCCACATTCTAGTATCCTTCTTTCCATATCTTCTGTCTCCATTTTCACATTTGACGTTCTTTAGACTCAGAATTTGTTACTTTTTTTCCTGAAAGTTTCTATACTGTTGTATGTATGTCTGCTTTCTCTACCCTTAATCATGTGTGCTATCCTTACCCTTAACCCTGCCCCTGAGGCTGAACCCCCCTAACCCTGCCCCTGATTCTGAGCCTAACCCTGCCCTTGAGCCTGAACCTTACGCTGACCCTGAGTCTGACGTGCCCTAACCCTGCCCCTGAGTCTGAACCTAAGCCTGACCCTGACCCTGAGTCTTAACCTAACCCTAACCCTACCCCTGAGTCTGAACTCCCTAATCCTACCCCTGAGTCTGAACCTAACCCTGACCCTCTACATTTGCTTAGAAAATAAAAAAATCCTAATAGTATCACTATTCAGATAAATTATGTCTAGTGTCAGTGATATTTTTTTTTATTTTGCCTATGAGAAAATGAAAGTGTTTTTTGAACTTTATTAATAGGTGGAGTGTCAAGATTTTTACTGCTCCTTTAAAATAAGTTTTGATGTGTAGAAATCAATGTAGTGATCACTGATTTCTTGCCAAATCAACATATTTAGATAGATCCATATATATATATATATATATATATATATATATATATATATATATATATATATAGATATAGATATAGATATAGTCTACTTTGTTTGGCTGAATCTCATTTCACCTCGACCACTTTGCTGAAAACTCAAATTACTGAAAAACTAATTTCACTGAATCACGTTTTACTGAACTGCAGACTGCAGTTAGTATATATGGCACTGTGTAGAGTACTGTAAGGAAAGTAAAAGGTATATGCCCTTTTCCCCGCTGTAGTGCGATCCTGGAGTTAGTATATATAGTTAGAGAGGTGTGGGGGGCATAGATTCACTTTGGAACATCAAAATACCGTAAGCTTGAAATTCAAAACATTGTGACCAAAATCTTGAAAGTTCATTATGCTGAAAGTTCACAATGTCAAATGTCAGAATGTTGAATCAGCTGTGTAAACACTGTTATGATGTGCAGATTGGTTGCTGTGGCTTTCAGATGTGTTGTGTTGTAGTACAGTAAATAAGAAGGGAACATGACTGAGGTTACCTGTGAAACTTTAAGTATCGGAGAGATATATAGTAATGTGTAGTGTTTTCTCAGTGAAGTAGTGTTTCTAAGACAAGATTGAGGATAGTTTTTTACAGTTTAAACAGGCAGTCGTGAAATGTAGAATGGTATGTTTGCCATTTTGTTCTGTGTAGTGCGATATCAGAGTTGATATATTTATGTAGCAGGGGGTGTGTGAGGGTGCAGCCCCCACATTAGGGGGTGCAGGCAGGCTTGCCCGCCTGCTTATATTTGGAGAAGTTTAATATAGTTTGTTGTTTATTTGTTTCTGTATGCTGTTGTGGTGGAATATAGCAAATGTTGATTTCCTATGTTTTTTCAGTGTTATGGGAATCAATGTTTTCAGGTTTCAGTGTATTGAACGTTCAAGATTTTGGTCCCAGCATTTTGAATTTCAAGCTTGTGGTATTTCAGTGCTCCAAAGTGAGGAAAAAAAAAAAAAAAAAAAAAAATATATATATATATATATATATATATATATACACACACACACACACACACACACACACACACACACACACACACACACACACACACACACACACACACACATGATATATATAGTACCCAGCCTCAGAAGGAGGGTTGCATCAGGAAGGGCATCCGGCGTAAAACCTCTGCCAAATTACTGATGCGGAGAACATTTCATATTTCCATACTGGATCGGTCGAGGCCCGGGTTAACAACGACCACCACTAGTACTGTTAGCCAACAGGGTGCTGGCGGAAATTGGGCTACTGTTGGCCGAAGGAGAAGAGGAGGGGGAAGGCATGCCCAAAGGCAAGAAGAGAGGAGGAAGGTTAGGAGTGTAGTACTGAGGGTAGGAACTTTGAATGTTGGCATTATGACTGGTATAGGGAGAGAGCTAGCTGATATGATGGAGAGAAGGAAGGTTGATATATTGTGCATGCAAGAGACCAGATGTAAGGGAAGTAAGGCCAGGTGTATAGGAGGCGGGTTCAAATTGTTCTATCATGGTGTGGATGGCAGAAGAAATGGGGTAGGGGTTATCCTAACGGAAGAGTATGCCAAGAGTGTTTTGGAGGTGAAGAGAGTGTCTGATAGAGTGATGTTTATGAAGCTTGAAATTGATGGTGTAATGATGAATGTTGTTAGTGCATCTGCTCAACAAGTTGGGTGTGCGATGGATGAGAAAGAAAAATTTTGGAGTGAGTTGGATGAAGCGGTCATGAGTGTACCCAAGGGTGAGAGACTAGAGACTGGAGCGGGCTTCAATGGGCATGTTGGTGAAGTGAACAGGGAGGATGAGAAAGTGATGGGTAGGTATGGTGTTAAGGAGGGGAATGCAGAAGGTCAGATGATTGTGGATTTTGTGAAAAGGATGGACATGGCTGTGGTGAATACGTATTTTAAGAAGAGGAAGGAGCATAGAGTGACGTACAAGAGTGGAGGAAGATGCACACAGGTGGATTATATCCTATGTAGGAGGGCCAGTCTGAAGGAGATTGGAGACTGTAAAGTGGTGACTGGGGAAAGTGTAGTTAAGCAGCATAGAATGGTGGTCTGTAGGATGACGTTGGTGATCAAGAATACGAGGAGGAGTGTAAAAGCAGTGACAAGGATTAAATGGTGGAAGTTAAAAAAGGGTGATTGTGAGGTGGAGTTCAGGGAAGAGTTAAGACAAGCACTGGGAGGCAGTGAAGAGTTACCGAATAGCTGGGTAACTACAGCAGAGCTAGTAAGGGAGACTGCTATGAAAGTGCTTGGTGTGACATCTGGACAGAGGAAGGAGGACAAGGAGACATGGTGGTGGAATGAGGAAGTACAGGAGAGTATACAGAGGAAGAGGCTGGTGAAGAAGAAGTGGGATTCTCAAAGAGATTAAGAAAGTAGACATGAGTATAAGGAGATGAGGCGCATGGCAAAGAGAGAGGTGGCGAAGGCTAAGGATAAGGCATATGGAGAGTTGTATGAGAGATTGGGCACTAAAGAGGGAGAAAAGGACCTGTACCGATTGGCTAGACAGAGGGTCAGAGCTGGGAAAGATGTGCAGCAGGTAAGGTTGATAAAGGACAGTGCGGGAAACGTACTCACAAGTGAGGAGAGTGTGTTGAGTAGATGGAAAGAGTACTTTGAAGGGCTGATGTTTGAAGAGAATGAGAGCGAGAGAAGGTTGGATGATGTGGGGATAGTGAATCAGGAAGTGAAACAGATTAGCAAGGAGGAAGTAAGGACAACTATGAAGAGGATGAAGAATGGAAAGGCTGTTGGCCCAGATGACATACCAGTGGAAGCATGGAGGTGCTTAGGAGAAATGGCAGTGGAGTTTTTAACCAGATTGTTTAATGAAATTTTGGAAAGTCAGAGGATGCCTGAGGAATGGAGAAAAAAGTGTTTTGGTACCTATCTTTAAGAATAAGGGTGATGTGCAGAGCTGCAGTAACTACAGAGGGATAAAATTGATCAGTCACAGCTTGAAGTTATGGGAAATAGTAGTGGAAGCTAGGTTAAGAAGGGAGGTGATGATTAGTGATCAGCAGTATGGTTTCATGCCAGGAAAGAGCACTACAGATGCAATATTTGCTCTGAGAGTGTTGTTGGAGAAATACAGAGAAGGGCAGAAGGAGTTGCATTGTGTCTTTGTGGACTTAGAGAAAGCATATGACAGGGTGCCTAGAGAGGAGTTGTGGTACTGTATGAGGAAGTCGGGAGTGGCAGAGAAGTATGTAAGAGTGGTACAGGATATGTACATGGGTAGAGTGACATTGGTGAGGACTGCGGTGGGAGTGACAGTTACATTTAAGGTGGAGGTGGGATTACATCAAGGATCAGCTCTGAGCCCTTTCTTATTTGCAGTGGTGATGGACAGGTTGACAGATGAGATCAGACAGGAGGCCCCGTGGACTATGATGTTTGCAGATGACATTGTGATATGTAGTGAGAGTAGGGACCAGGTTGAGGAGACCCTGGAGAAGTGGAGATTTGCTTTAGAGAGGAGAGGAATGAAGGTCAGCAGGGCTAAAACTGAATATATGTGTGTAAATGAGAGGGAGGGTAGAGGAACGGTGAGTATGCAGGGAGTAGAGTTGTTAAAGGTGGATGAGTTTAAGTACTTGGGATCAACAGTTCAGAGTAATGGTGAGTGTGGAAGAGAGGTGAAGAAGAGAGTACAGGCAGGGTGGAATGGGTGGAGAAGAGTGTCAGGAGTGATTTGTGACAGACGGGTACCAGTAAGAGTGAAAGTGAAGGTCTACAAGAGGGTAGTGAGACCAGCTATGTTATATGGGTTGGAGATGGTGACATTGACGAAAAGACAGGAGTCAGAGCTGGATGTGGCAGAGTTAAAGATGTTAAGATTTGCACTAGGTGTGTCTAGGATGACAGGAGTAGGAATCAGTATATTAGAGAGTCAGCTCAGGCTGAACAGTTTGGAGACAAAGCAAGAGAGGCGAGATTGCATTGGTTTGGGCATGTGCTGAGGAGGGATGTTGGGCATATTGGGAAAAGGATGCTAAGGATGGAGCTGCCAGGTAAGAGGAAAAGAGGAAGGCCTAAGATAAGGTTTATGGATGTGGTGAGAGAGGACATGCAGGCGGTTGGTGTGAAAGAGCATGATGCAGAGGACAGGAAGAAATGGAAACAGATGATCCGCTTTGGCGACCCCTAACTGGAACAGCCGAAAGAAGATGATGATATATATGTATATATCTGTATATGTATAGGACACCAGAATGAGGTGTAAATATGGTGCATCTATTGTACCCATATATGTGAGCTAATACTTACTTATTTTATTTAGTTCCCATTTGTTTACCAGGTAGGTCAGACTGGGCTAGTAGCCCATTTTCACTGGAGGCCCAGAGAGAAAAGCTCCACATTTAGTCAATACAAAAATAAAAAAAAACACAGTAATACAAATGAAGAGAAAAAATAAAACAAAAACAAAAATGCAGTTTCTAGTTAATAATTTTGTTTACAAGAGTCAAAGTTAATACTTACATTATTAGATTTCTACAACATCATTATAGGAAGCTAGTATTACAATGTTCAACATTTATGGATGCAAATTGAGAGATACCAATGTGGATTAAGGTGAATAGATAATAAATGTAAGTAGGCTAGTTGGAGAGAACAGGAAGTTGTTATGTTGTAGGTGTAGGTTTGGCAAGATTGTAGTTCTATTTGTAGTTGATTGAGTAAATCGGTAGATTCAGGATAAGAAGCAACTTAACAGTTTGGGAAAACAGATGGGAAAAAATTTGTTCAGCCTGGTGAGGAGCAAGAGTATAACCAGTTATCATTTTAATGTGTCTTTAGCAAGTTTTTGAATTGTGTTGGCTTACTGGTGTTTAGAATATTCTAAAGGATGGAGTTCCATGCTTTTGAAATGAGATGTGAGTAAAGGGAGTCACCAAAACTGTTGTTGGATTTTGTACCTTTTAGCAGTAATTTGTTAAGAGGATCTCAAGGTTCTAGCAATAGAGTAGATTTGTATCAGGTTGTGGATGGCTGAACATTTGTCAGGTAGATAAATAATAGGTGGGTTATGGTAAACTGGTTAAAGATCAAGAGATTGGGTAGTTTAAGCCATTTAAGTTATTGAAGAGCAAGACAGTGATGCGCTCTGTAGGGTAGATTAGCAGCAAATTTGTCGATCTTCTGGTAACATGTTTCTAGCTTGTTTTAAGTCAGTTTTTCTGAAGATTGTGAGTATAGGGGAGGCATACAATAGAGTGGATATTAGGTGGGTTTTGGTGATTGCTTGTCTGGATGTGTTGGTAAGATAAGGCTTAATTCTATAGAGAGAACCTAATTTATTGTGGGCTTTTTTAATTGTGGGTAATACATGCTTATCAAATTTCAAACTAAGGAGGCTTATTTTTTTGGCTTGATATTGGGACCAGAGTTTATCTCTTTGTTTTAGTAGTTGTCTGGTTTCTTTAGTGAGCCATGGACAGTAGTTAGTTTTCTTTGTGATGTGCTTAATAGGAGCCAGGCTATGTAAAATATCGAGAAAATTGTTGTTGAAATATTGAACAACTGTGTATTTTAGTGGGGTCCAGTCACAGTTTTGGAAGAGTAATTTAAAAGTGTCTGTGCAGAAGTTTTTAAACTGCCTACTTGTCTGCATGTTACAATTTTTGCGAGTTAGTTGCAGTGCCTTAGGAGATAGGTTAGCAGGTGATCACTTAGGCTGTCTGGTAGATAACCTGAGTGATAGATCAGTGAGGGCTTATTTGTAAGAATCCAGTCAAGAATTAATTGTTTGTTGCTGTTTTTGTCAACCCTTGTAAGTGTTTGTATCAGTTCAATGAAGCCTTGTAAGTTTCTTTAGTTGGAAAGATTAATAGAGGAACAAGTTTGCCAATCTGTATTGAAGTCTCCCGCTATTATGGTTTCCTTTCTAAATGTGAAGGATCCACATGAAAGTAGGTTTTCTGCTGCAGATGGATTGCTGCTGGGAGGGATGTACTGTATACTGAAAGTAAGATTATATGTTTATTGTTGCTGATTTTTAAGCAGGAGGCTAGTACTTCAGTATTGTTTAAGTCTGGGGGGTGTACTTGTAGTTTCTCAATGTTCAATGAGTTTTTATATATTATAACTACACCTCTGCCTCGCTTTGTCATTCTGCCTTGTCTAAGAATGTTGTAGCTGGGGGGTAGGATTTTGTCATTGTTTATGTTGGGTTTAAGCCACGTTTCTGTTAGGACTACAATGTCAGGAGGGTACAGGGAGAGAGTAGCATGGAATACATGTATTTTGTTTAACAGGCTTCTGAGGCTCATGCTAATGAGAAGAAAATCTGAGCTATTTTGGGGTATGTTGGTAAATAGCATGCAGTTAGCAATTTTTGGTGGCTGGGTTGTTATTTGAGTCACTGATGGGTTTTGTTGATGGAGTTTGGGTCTGAATTAAGGTGTATGCCTTGGCTTAGTTGTAGGTTTGATTTTTTTGTGAGAAGTTGGGTGAAAGAATATAACTGATATTTATGGGTGTTTCAGTGATGTACGTAGAAAATCAAGTGAATGTATGTATTTGTATGGGAATAGATCAATTTTAGAAGAGTTGCAGAGAAACTTACAAGACTTCATTAAACTAATTAAAGAGGTGGGGTAGGGGTTGGGTAAGTAGGGGATTGTGAGTTGATAATGGTAATGTTGTGAAATGTGGTGAGGTTGTCAGCTATTATTAATAGAGTAAGAATAGTTATGTGAGAGAGTAACATGTTTGTTTTTAGGCTTTGGTATGGGTGGCTGTGGAGGTTAGTATGTTTAGTAAGAGGTAAAGAGTATTCATTATTCTGACTTTCGCAGAACAGTTTCAGGCATTGTTAGACTCTACTATCTTTGTGGTGGGTTACTGATAGGAAACCATTAATATAGTGTATCTATGTACATGAGCAGAAATGCAACACAAAAATTATGTATAAATATAGTGCTTTTGTTTAAATAAGGTGACATGAAATACTGGAATGAGGTGTAAGTTTGATGCTCTCACGTACACAAGTTGACATGGGACAGGAGAATGAGACCCAAGAAAATCTAATGGTGCTACTACTCAGTGCCATGAGTCTAAACAACAAACTCCACTCCCTGCAAGTTCTCTTCACCCTATGAAATATAGACCTCTGTAAAGTTACTGAGACATGGTCTAAAGTCACAGAGAGCATCCTGGCAGTGCTATAATGCCTTCCACACATTTAGACCAGTTACTGCACAAGTAGGGTCAAAAGGTGGAGATGTCTCAATTTACATAAAAAACAAACACACCTCAAAGCTGGTCAAACAGAATGACATGACTATGGTAATCTATGTCCAGATTACAACTGGCAAAATCCCACACCGTATTCTTGCAAACTATACATCCCCCTCTATGACCCAGGAAACCCATAACACATATTTAAACATACTCCCTATTCAACCCAGCATCATATTCATGTATGACTTTAACTACCTCACTATAAACTGGGAGTCATACATGACCCCAGTCATGCAGGTCCAGAGATTCCTAGACTCTTTAAACACAAAAAAACCTTAACCAGCTTGTCTGTATGCCCACTAGGGTTGCTAACATCATTGAGCTTGTCCTCGCAAGCATGGGAGAATGATTCAAACCCCCTAGCATAATGTCTTCATTGGTCAGGTCAGAGCATAAAGCTGTCTCTTTTGAAATAAAAATAAAACCTGGAACCCCTGCTAATCATAAATTTTAGGAATTATTCTAAGGCAGACATCCTATTATTAAGTGACAAACTAGCAACATCTCAAGCCTCCCTCCAAACCCTAAGAACTTGCTGCATACTTGGAATTGTTCATGAAAATCTTGTACAATCATGTTAATAGCTGCATAGAGACTGCTGTACCTCCCCAGAATAAACATGGTACAAAGTCAAAAAACAAGCCACCCTGGTGGAATCCCAACAACAATAAGTTGTATAACAGAAGGAAGTAAATCATAGCAAAACTTAGGAAGTGCACTGCCCAGAAAGGTAAAAACTCCCTCATCAATCTAAACAAGCAACTCAGGAGGTTAATCAAGTCTGCCAAAGACAAATGTATGCAAGAATAGCCTCCCAAGTCAAAGACAATCATGAGACATTCATTAGCTATGTCCACAACCTCAAAGGCAATACACAACAATGTGTTAAACCAATTATAAATGCAGCCAGCGATACTGAGCTGGAAAATGTAGCAAATCTGATGGCTGACAAATTTAGCTATAAGTTTTCCCCCATCCCCCAAGGCACACCCCAGGAAATATCTTCAACCATAACACACAAGCTAGCAATAGAAAGCAGGTCATTAATGAATTCTCCAAGGCCAAGAACATAGCACTGATGGTCTCCAGTAGTATCCCAGGATGTCTTCTTCATTGCATAAGACATGACCTATCAGGACAGCTAGAATCACCATTTAACCATAGCCTCCAGACAGACTGCAACTGTCATCCCTCTGCACAACAGTAGGGCATTTATAAACCTGAATAGCTATGGACTCCTACATCTGAGTACTCTCATATGTAAAGCCATGGAAAGAATTGTCACAAATGGTAATCAATAACATAGGAAACCTTCAGACAATGGATCCAACCCATTTTGGTTTCATTAAGGGCAGATCGTGCCTACTCACCCTGGTGGACTTCTTTGATAAAGTCATAAAAACAATGAATGAGGCCAGAACAGTGCATAGTCCCTACCTTGACCTGACCAAAGCATTTGATGCAACACCCACTCAGGCATTGTAGACAGACACAAAATTATGTATAAACCCATATGTCACCTATTGGATAGCAAGCTGGCTCAAAGATAGGCCCCAAGAAGTTACCATAGGAGAGACTACCTCCACAAAAAGGACAGTCACTGGAGGAATTACTCAAGGCTCCTTGCTGGAGCTACTCCTTTTTGGCATCTACTTTCCTGAAGTCAAGGCCAGTATCAAGGGCCTCTGCCTGACCACGTTTACAGAAACAGTGCCAACTGGGCACAGTCATAGAATCCTCAAAGACACAAAAACCCTCCAAGAGGGCCTGGCACAGACCAATAACTGGTACCTGAACCACTAAGTGCAAAGAAATGCATAGTAGTATATCTTGGGAAGATGGTTACCCCTAGATACTACCAGACTGATAATGCACCTCTAACACTAGACCCACTGTCAGGGATTTGAGAACACATGTAGACAGTAACCTGGCTTTTGACCATCATATGTCTACTGTAGTAAGGAAATCGGTCTGTGTTGCACAGCTTATAACAATGGTATGACATCTATGTCCAAGGATGTCATTGTTCCACTGGACTCAGCCCACATCAGACCAATCATTGAGTACAGTGCCCCCTTTGGTAGGTACCTGAACAGGCATATACAGCAACTTGACTGCCCACAGAGGTTCCTCACAAAAAGAGTAGAGGGAATAAACAACATGCCCTATGCAGACTGCCTCAAAGACTTATCCCTTTACTTGTTTTCCTACAAAATGCTGAGAGATTATCTATGTCTGGCCTACAAAGCATCCTTTGATCCCACCCTGATGGACCTGTTGAATATCTGCAAAACAAATAGCATCAGAATTTCCTAATCTAGGGACCTAAACTTTATCTGCAACATAAGTAGGACATGCTGGAGGGATGCATGTATGTCTCATAGACTACCCCTTCTCTGAAAAAGGCTTCCTAGCTTGTGAAGCAGAATTCTTCCCAATCCCAGTTCAGGCATAACTTGAACCAGTGTATGGCGAATCAGGAATTTGCCCCTGGTCTGGCATATATGTCTCTATTAGACAGATGCAGCCTGTAAATACTTGACCACCCATGCCAAAGCCTACATGCACCCCTTAAAATAACCCTAAGGTATAAAAACTTGTTACATACATTTGGAAAGCATGGCTGGTCTTAAAAAGGCCCTCTTGGTGTCAATAGTCCTGTAATCAACTGAGAATCTATATGAATGACTGATACTAGGCACCAAAATGAGGACTGTGATAGAAGACTGCTGAGAAAAAGGGTACACAGACTTGAGTGGGAGGAATCACAGAAGGCTGCAGCATCTGATGTAGTTTACTGAGCAGTACATAATACCCCCCCTTTTGTATGCATACCTTCTGTCTTGCATTCATCTGAAATGCCTGTCAGTCAGGATGCAAGTACTGACCAATGTGTCATCAGAGTGCACAAGGAAGCCATTGCTCAAAATAAGAGAACCAAACAGCTACATTACAGAAGTTTTTAAACCATAACCATAAATACTTTGTACAATAACATGGATGGAGACAATGAATAATTCTTTGACTACCCTGAGACTATCTTTTTAGTCCACCCTGCAGGTTGCTGATGACTTTCAGAGCCATTTTGCTTCCTGAGGAGCACCACCTCATGTATATCAAGCTGCAGGTTTTACTGGTGTGCTACTACTGATGATTTGCATCATGCTAGAGACATTAGAGAGCTCACCCATGACTACGTTATTAAAAGATGCAATGCCCTGTAAGTGAACATGCTGTGTGCCATATTCCACGCATGCATGCATGTTGGAACCAGCATTTCTGTATTGTAGGCTCTGTAGGAGCAGTAGTAGAGAAGGTTTGTTCATTCTGATCCACATGTGCATTCTTGCCTCCGTTATACTGTAGGCTGCATAAGCAAAATGCAGGTGATGATCTGTGGTATTAGATAAATACTTATAAGTACCCATTACCACTACACTGTATAATTCATAGGTGATGTCTAGTACCAGGACAGATGTGGATATGCATGGTTTGCATTCATGGCACTGGTTCTTCCTATGACCATGTATGTCTTTGTTGCAGTCCCGTCAACATAACATGCGGCTGGTGCACCATTCTGCCTTTTCACTACAATGTTAATTTTGCAGGCCTTTTATACTGTTTTCTGCCACCTGTAATGTGTGCTATGCCAGTCATAGTGTAATGCAACCTCTTCTCTATAATACATATGTCTTAATTATTGTGTTCACAAGCAGGCTGTATATGATAGCATTCCAAATTCCACTTACACTTCTGCAGCACAGGCTTCCCGAAGGCTAGTTGTGCAACACTGCATGCAGGTGTTCTACATTAGTATAATGGCACACATTACATTACATTTGGAGTGTATCCTACTATTTATTCTGCTCTCTGCATGTGTCACTGTGCACTACCTTTTCTTTGATGTGTTGCTTTTAGATGGGATATGTATACCTCTTTCCATTGTCTTTGCTATGATACAAAGTATGTCTGATATCTTTTGTCTTTCAAATTAAAAGAAGATGAACAATAGGAGCATATTCAGGAGGTAAAGAAGGAGGTGATGGGGGACCTACAATGTGAAGTTATCTGCATTGTTCACAATAAGGTCTTTGGGTTACATAAGCATTTCATTAAGAAGTCTTACGCAGTACAAATAAATCACCGGCAGACAGGAAAGATGCTCTCTGTCATACCCTTTTATCTACTCTAGGATAACTACAGGGTGCTACATTTGCTAGGTGAACACTATTTCCAGTGGAAAGTGTATTATTATCTACAGAATTTTGCACCTATTCATGTAGGATATGGTCAGAAAACAGCCTTCCCATGTGGTGACTCTATTACTAGGAAGCTTCATATAAATTTCTATTCTCTGCACATGGTTTCTTTAATTGACTTGGTCAAGACATAAATGCTCCCACACATAAAGCATCACCCCCACTCTCTGTGGCACTTTTTGCCCAGTCAGGTGCTTTCATGGCACTTGTTTTTCACCACTTATGACTGAACAACTAGACAGACTAACAGGTTGACAGACAGCCCTCACCCCCCCCCCCCCACAAACACACAGATAAATGCAACAGAAAATGGGTAGAACTTTCCAGTATAAAATGCAAATACTTAAAGAAATATCTGTTGGCTGATGACACAATTCAAAAATATCTACAGGTTGACTGCATCATCCTAACAAATTAAACTGAGAAATAGCTACTTCCCCAAAGACTATAATGGGAAAATACAATAAAATATCAAAGTAAACATAAACAGCTGCACAAATACCATTTACTTAATCATACAACATCTAGAAGTATTAAATCCATCCGTAATTCAAAAATACAAACTTATACAGAAAATGCAAAAAAGAAAGAAAAGGAAAACAGGAAGTCATGTTCTTTTCAATGGCAAAAAATAAAACATAAACTAATCAAACATATAATAACCCTACACACATACTACCAACCAACCAACCAGCAAAGCACATTTCACCAAATCATAAACTCAAAATACATGAATTTGTCAACAAACTAAAGAAAAATAAAGGTTATAAAATAAAAAAAGAACCAGACAAGCAAAATGCACGGAGTGGGTGTAGAAAAACCCCATAGAAAGATTACTAATACTACAGAACACAGATAAAATCCACTACAATAGCAACATTAAAACCTATGTATTATTAAGCTTATTTGCTTAACAAAAGATAACATTTCAAATAAATTAAAACAAATTTGCTGATGATGCGCAATATGGCAGTGTTGTTTTGTGCATTCTGCATGCATACAAAGATACACGGGCATAGATTGTTCCGCTCCATACAGGGGTCAGCTGTTGTGAACCATTGTTTTGACAGAACTATTCAGGAATGAACAACAAACTTCAAAAAGACAGAAATGCATTTTGCTTATTACTCAGTTCAATGTGCTACAATTCACCTGCACTTCATTTGAGCTTCATAACATGACCAGCTCAATAAAGGTACAGAATCCTGCTAGCGCACAGGTCTGTATTGCATAGACTGGCTGGCATGCCACTGGAAATGGTTGTAATGCATATTGACACAATATCAGCAGCAGATGCATTTGAGAACATGGCAGGAAAGCATTCAACTAATCTGGGTATATGCATGTGTGTGTGTGTGTGTGTGTGTGTGTGTGTGTGTGTGTGTGTGTGTGTGTGTGTGTACGTTCATGTGTGCGTGTGTGTGTGTATGTGTGTATAATTGTGCTGTGTGCATTTGTTTGCAAGTCTGTGTATACAATGTGATGCTTGTGTTTGAATGAGTATGTATATTATTTTCCTGTTTGTTTTTGGCATTAATGTGTGTGTGTGTGTGTGTGTGTGTGTGTGTGTGTGTGTGTGTGTGTGTGTGTGTGTGTGTGTGTGTGTGTGTGTGTGTGTGTGTGTGTGTGTGTGTGTGTGTGTGTGTGTGTGTGTGTGTGTGTGTGTGCACGTGTGTGCGTGTGTGCGTGTGTGCGTGTGTGTGTGTGTATAATTGTGCTGTGTGCATTTGTTTGCAAGTCTGTGTATACAATGTGATGCTTGTGTTTGCACGGGTATGTATATTATTTTCCTGTTTGTTTTTGGCATTAATGTGTGTGTGTGTGTGTATGTGTGTGTGTGTGTGTGTGTGTGTGTGTGTGTGTGTGTGTGTGTGTGTGTGTGTGTGTGTGTGTGTGTGTGTGCGCGCGCAGAGGCATATTTAACATAATTAGTGCCCTTGTGCCCCAGCCCCCTCATCTCTTACGGGGAAGAGAAAAAAATACTTCTGTTTATTGTACAGCAGCCAATACCCCCCTCCAGCTCTTCAAATGAAGAGGAAAAAAAAACAACAACAAAGTATATATGTCATTGCATTAATATAGGAAATTGGGAAATTGATTGTCTTCCTACCAGAAGAGAACAAAAAAGATCTCAGTTATAATTCAGTTAATCCATAGCCCCCAGCTCTTCAAGTGAAGAGAAAAAAAAGATGATGAACTGAAGTACCTTTCTGTAGCATTTCAGTTAAGAAAAAATGCACCTGTAGAATTTTGATTATGAACCCTAGTATGTTCTGCCAGAGCAATTGCCCCTTCATCCCACCCTTGCTACACTAGTGTGTGTGTGTGTGTGTGTGTGTGTGTGTGTGTGTGTGTGTGTGTGCGCGCGTGTTTGTGTAAGTGCCAAACACCTGTGTCTGGAGGAGCTTATGGGATTTGTTAATGGGGCTTCTCTCCTGCAACAGCAATGACATAATTTTATGGGAGGAACAGAGCTCAGGTCAAGACTTTGGGTGCACACCTTATTTGCTTGAGGACCACAAACTGTGTTTACCCAGCAATGCACTAGACTCATATATAGCTGCAATATGATGCCATTTCTCTAGACAGGGTTATCATGTAGTGTGGTTGTCTCTGCATTGTGTTTGAACCTGTATTCATACTGTATAACTCATCATGAGCCATAAGTAGGTTAGGGCGAGGTGGGAGGCTGCCCTGGGTGCAGGGCAATTGGAAGCTATTGCTGGGGAACATGTGCAGTAGTAGCATTTATTTAAGAAGTTTGGGTGATATTGTGGCTTCTTAAATAAATAAATTGTGTAGCTTAGTGTGTTAGGAAATATAGCAAACAGAATATAATGTTACAGGTATCAACACAGTAAGATACTAAATGCATTCATTTAAGAAGCCAAAGAATTACCTGGAGCTTCTTAAGTAAATGCTGATATCGCATCCATTGGCACTGGATGATCTCTGCAATGTGCAGAGGTTCAGTCCCGAAGATTTTCTTTTAGGTCTTCAACTTTGAGTTGATAGGGTGCAGTGGTGGCTGGTGATTTCAAATCAAAGAGGAGCTGCAGGAGACAGCTGAATAGATGGAGCCAATGAGAAGGGGTGTGGCAACTAGACTGGGGTGGAGCAATGCTAAAAAAATGGGACTTTAATTAAATATGTTGCCCTGGGTGCCAAACCATTATTATGAGAGTCCAATGAAGACAAAATGAAGTGTAGAAAAAAATTTCAATGCATTGGCTACATGACAGCTTACTTAATAGCTAAATGGAGACAAAAAGGTTGTGAGGCATGAAAAAATGAATTACTTTTTAGATACATTACTGGTATGCCAATCAAAATCAAGTATAAAAAACAAGCAGCACTCAACTCAAACCACTTCTCCTTGTACTGCAGATCTAATTATAATTTATATTCAGCTTTATAAAACTACCAAGTAACATGCTGAAAGTAGCAATCTCTGTGATACCCCCACTTGTAAAAATGTTACTTATCCAAAAAAGACCTGCTGCCTGACAATGACTATCTACTTGTTTCATGGGGAAAACATGATCAAAGTAAAAAATAAACAGCAAACAAACAAGCTCAAGATAAGTTGCTTAAAGTATTACTGCACAAGTTATGGACCACACATGATAGATTGGTATTCTGTTTAGTTTAAGTGTAAAGCCTGCAAAGATGACTGCAAGTCTCCAACAAATATAATGAGCTTCTGAAAATACTGTAATCCTGTCCTTTATTACAAATACTGTCATATGCATTTCAATACCCAAGGCTTATACGCTATCTAGTTATGTAAATATTCTCTGCATGGCAACAACAAAAAGGCTTTCAGTGTTGGTAATTATTTAACAGTATGCTTATTAAAGCTTACTTGCATCTTACAGTCTCAAACAAGCTTACCTGATGGACATTAAAGCATTGCTAGTTAAACACAGACCAGCAGGCACTACAACAACATGCATTTTCTGAAAAGAAGAAGCATAAATCAACAGGTTAAAAATATGACAAAAAAACAGAACATTCTGCATAATCAAGGACAGATGAAAAGCCACTGTAGTACTTGTGCCTTCCTTAGATGGGGGGATACTCTGCACACTTACACTGCATAACTGCTCCTTGCCTTGCTTGGACACATCCAGAGTCACTACATAGGGGAGTGGGGTACAAGTATGTCACAATTTGAAAAGTCTCTGGCTGACGGTGATGGCCCTGACACATTTGTCATACCTCTCAACTTCAGAGCAAGAAATATGGACAAGACCATAAATAGAAGTAGGACAAAGGCCAAAAAATACGGACAATTTTAAATATTGCTCTTATAAACTTAGAAAGATAATAGAATAGTAGGTCTTGCATTAGTATGAATTTTCTGAAGGGTATGAAATCTGAAACTCAAATGTCTGTCATTATTTTTTAGCTTCAGTCTTTAATGATTTGCCACTAATTTGCCAGAAAACCACAATTTTATGAAAAACGGATGAAAAATGTGATGCAAAAATATAAAATAGCCACACAATACAGCTGGGAATCTGTCAAAGAAGGGACACTTTTTAATATTAGTACTGTTAACTTAAGCAGCTGACAAAATAATAGAATCTACATGCATTTCTGAAATTAAAAGTAATCTATAACTCTGATCATTACAATTACTTATTAATTGTAAACCCTCTACAATTTCTTCCAAATTTGCCATTTTGCGGAGGGATTATTAGGGGGAGAGCAACACTTTGAGCCAAAATCATGCAGTTGAGAGGTTTGGATATATCTAATTCTATAAAGCAATTTGTACCTCTCAACCTCTTAACGCAGGAAATTTGGACTAGGTCAAATATATTGGGGGAACATACAAACAGTACTAAAAATTACTCTTGTATAAACTTAGACAATTGACAGAATAAAAGGTCTTGCTTTATCATGCATTTTTCTGAAGGGTATGAAATCTGAAACTCAATATCTGTCATTATTTAGTGACTTCATTCCTAAATGATTTGCAAGAAAACCACAAATGGGGAATAAACCAAAAATAAGAAGCAAAAATCTATTCATTCTGCAAAAATCTGGACAGTTGAGATGTATTGTTCAGCTGGGGATGTCTTTGAGTTTGGTCGAATAGGGCCACCCCCCTGCAGCCATTCCAATGTCCCATTATTTTGCTATTTCACCCCATTTACCATAAACACTATAATGTGCATACTGCTTTACTTCTACAATGATTTGGATTTCATTTAAAAGTTTTATTTTACATTTTACAGCATAGACACCAATAGACATTTGTTAAACAAAGCAATTAAGTCTCACAATGAAAACAGACTTAGCATTAAAACTTATCTGCCCTTGAAACTCACGTTCATTGAAACAGCATTGAAACCCACATTCAAAGAAAATACATCTGGCCAGTGACAGACAAAGATTAACTCTGGGCTGTTTTCAAATCATAGACCCCTTGCACAGGAAACATGCATGTGTTCTTTGATACACCTTCTTGATTGTATTAAATTATATTCCTTTTATAATACAGTACAGTTGTTAGAGGGTGCTTTAAATTTACTGTTTTGAATTTTTTTTCCAGTAAACAATGAAACAAAATGCATGCACCGATAATGACAAAACTGGCCAATTCAGAACATTTCCATCATAAAAGTCTACTCAAACTTCTACAACCACCAGTATCAGTAAATATGCATACTCTCTGCAGAAGTAAAAGTCATCTAAACAATTTCACATTAAAGAGATCTGTAACTAATGAAGAGGTTGCTGCTAGCAAACAATGCTATATTTAATTGTTTCATCTTCAAATAAAGTACCTGTTGTCCTTGAGGAATAAATTACCTATGTTACATTAAAAAATGATAAGCTAGTAATACTGCAATAGGGAATGAATGGAAAACTGATAACAGGTTCATAGTTACTAGGTATCTCCACCAAAGAGGACGTTCTCAGGAATGCAGCATCTACCCCCTTTAAAAGGACAACACAGTACAGTATCAGCAATGTATCTATATACTGTGGCAGTAGAACCCACAGCCTTCTGCATCAAAAGCAAGTACACTACTTGTTGTGCTATTACCAATGCAAGCAGACTTAGCATAAGCAGCACTAAACTTTTCTCCCCCTGAAGCTCTCAGCTCCTTGTAAAATCCACTTGACACTCAACTGTATCGCTCAACTTTGCAGCACAAGAAATCTGGAAAAAGCAAAAGCCCAAAAGCCAGGGACACATTTTAAACATTGCTTGTATAATCTTGGAAAATTGCTAGAATAAAATGCTGTGTTACCACCATGCATTTCACTGCCAAGTCTTGGAACCAGGACCTTGTGCACTACAGTCAGAGCAACATACCACTATATCAAATCAACTGTTTCTTGAAACATGGGAAGACTGAAAATTAAATGGCTATCATTTAGTGAATTCATTTCTCACCGTAGCTCTCAACATCTTAGCACAAAACACCTGGGAAAAGCCAATAATGGGGGAATACAGCCCCCAAACATAATCAGTGAATTCAGTTCTCACCATAGCTCTCAACCTCTTAGCACAAAAAACTGGACAAAGCCAATAATGGGAGAACACAGTCCCAAAAATAGGGACATGTTTCAAATATTGATCTTATAAACTTAGAAAATTGCTAGAATAAAAGGTTTTGTGTTACCATGTACTTTCTGAAGAATATGAAGTCTGAAATTCAAATGCCTGTCATTATTTAGTGAATTTAATCCAGAAAACTACAGATTTTTATGAGGAACAGAACAGAACAAAAATATGAGGCAAACATTTGAGCTGTTTTCACAAGTGACGGTGAGTAGGGAATTCAGGCTTTTGCTACTGGCACCCAAGGTACAGGGTTTGAGTCTGAGTTATTCTCTAACTACTGCTGTTGCCTGAGTCTCTCTAGCTGCCAGGTATATTTACCTGTGGCATTTTACACAAACACAGACACACAGACTTCTGGGCATTTCTGTTGCCTTCTGTCTAAGCTGGACTACTCTTAACTCAGTCTGGACTCATGCGTGTGTAGTTCCAGGAATGCTTGCATGGAGTCCGTTCTGGGAGTCTTTTCATGTTATTTTTTTATTTTTCAGTTTTTATTTTCTTTTTTTCTTTTTGTTTCATTTTCAGCTGGGGTGCTGCAGTCCTGCGGTCCAATAGCATTAGCCGCACCTGATGGGGTGCCAATATAGGGGATTGTCCAGGGTACCAGATGACATCGGTATAGTAGTGAACTCATTTACATATGCCCTGCACTTCTTCTTCCCTTTTGCTGGAAAATAAAATATTACTGGACTAAGCCTTATCACTGAAATAGGCTTTGGCCTTTCTCTGAAGGAATATGCAAGCATTTAATTCATCCCAGTGATTTCAGACATCTCACTGTACCAAACTAAACATTGTTATATTTTTGGCCCTCCTATTACAGCTCTGTTTCTGTTTTTCTCCATTTTTTCCAGCTTCTACCCAGTTACCTTTTCAGTAACATAGCTAATAATATTACATCTATACCTTTCAAATTAACTGCACTAACAGCCATCAGTTTCTGAACTATTAGATCACCTTCATGGGTTACCATTTTTTTGGCATCGTTGGCTAGTATACAATGGTTGATATGTTGCTTTAGTGTAAACTTATAAACATATGAACAAGTCATGCCATATAATCTCACATCTAACCAAAATATTCTATAATGTGGCTACTACTTCTACACCATAGTGCAGACGTTGTGGTTCACTGTCACCTTTTTAATGAGTGAAATGGTGCATTACATAACACTGATTTAATCTGTGAAACTGACTTGACATGCAATAAGAGGCCCTGAATTATTTGAAAATGAAACTAGCTTTCCTAGCAAACTAATTTGCTCACAGCACTTACCATTGATGTAATTTAGTTGATCTGCATATCAATATGTGTAATGGTAACAGAGACATTCATGTAATTTCAGACGAATTTTCCAGAGTGCTGGCATCCTCTTTTCTTCTTTAGTTGAGGTATATTTTCATATTCTACTACAATGAAATATTATGCATGTCAGCAATTTAATTAATAAAAAAGCTTTTACTCTTAGATGTAGCAATTGCTCCAGTTTCACTTGCAGAAAGAGCATGCTTATCAAGTCTGAGCTGTTTTGTGCCTTACAATATAACTTGTACAGTATGTTGTAGTGTACTACTCTTTACTTTGTCATTACATTGCTGAGTTTCTTTCTTTCTTTGCTCGTACAGTTTTTTTTTTTTCTCAAGCAAAAGTGATGTTGTTTGCCATAACGTGTTTATGGCTATAAACCAAAGATGCCAAATAAGTAACAAAACTACCTTAACCTATTTTTGGATTACTGCCACTCATAAAGTTTGGAATGTCTCCATACCCATTTAGGGCAATGACAATAGATACTTTGTTCATAGCAAATTCTAAGTCAGTCAACCAGAGGACTGGATACTAACAATTCTCCACCCCCCCCCCCCTTCTCTCTCTCTCTCTCTCTCTCTCTCTCAATAGTTTCATCTGCAAGAATTGAGTCAAGTGATCAAAGAGCTTGACACAAAGAATTTCAGAGCTGGAGTGTAGTTACCAGTTACCCAAAAGCTTTCATCTTCCTTTCCTTCTACTGCTACACATATAACTAAACAAGAAAAGACTCCATAAAAGTACATAGAATATCAGTAGATCTTTTTTTTTTTTTTTTTGATTCAAGAGTATGTGAATCAGGTAGTTTTTCTTGCTTTCTGCCTCAAAGAACATGTGTATCCAGTCATGTGCTTATTAGTTAAAGCAATAGTAATGTTATTCATATTGTATACTTTGTATCCCACTCTTTTTAACATGAGACAGTGCTATATCTATTTATTTAACCAAAAAATAATTTTCATTCCTTGATGCTGCCATAACTCCAGATGTATTTCTTAATATGCATTGGACAGAATGCCATAGCTGTATAATTAATATTTCCAAAAACAAATCCATCACTCCAGAATCTAAAACACGGAACAGCACTGCAAAGATCTAATGATGACAAAGAGTTGTTGCATTTGCATTTTGAGCACTATGTAATAAAGTGTTTACAACAAAATCTCTGAATAAATCCCAGTGCAAGTGAATCAACAAAACAAAGCCAGTGCAGACATTTCAGCATGCATACATGTTCACATAAAGCTACCATTAAAATACACGGGATCTTACTGACAAAAACAGCAAATATAGCAAAGAACAGCACAGAGTTTCACAGTACTGTTGTGCACACAAGAAAGCATAAACAATACAATGTAATGCAATAAAAGTAGTACAAGGGAATAGCTAAAACAACCACAAAGTGTAAGGCCTAGCTATGATCAAATATCTATAATAACTTCCATGAACTGTGTGTAGGCTATGTTGGAATACCATGCAAGGAATAATAAGGCAACATACAAGGGATAACAAATGTTACAACATCCCCAAGGAAAATGCTCAACAACTGCATTGCACCTTGACAGAAATCAACAGCTTTTATTAAGTCAGACATACACTGCTGCCTCTGTATGTAACCCACTCTTTAACCCTCCCTCCATTTCTGCTCCCTTTAAAATGAAGAGGGCATGGCCTGCTCTACCAGGGGCATTTGTGTGGGAGCCTCCTCCCTGAATGCCCCAAGACCAAGGCTTCAAATTCTCCACAGAAAGACACGACTATCTCTCTCTCTCTGTATATATATATATATATATATATATATATATATATATATATATATATATATATATATATATATATATATGTATATACATATATATATTTATGCACACACACGCACACACACACACACACACACACACACACACACACACACACACACACACACACACACACACACACACACACACACACGCACACACACACGTGATTGTGTGACTGCAAAGCCAGAGAAGCACGCTGCTAACTTCAGGAGAAGATGCATCAGGGACATGTAAGACATGTAGAGTGATAGGCCAAGGATGTATATTTGTCAATGCCGAGCTGCATTTGCATAATAGCTTATACTTTACAGTGCCCATAAGCAACATAATGACACAATGTTGCTATTTTACAAATCAATACTAGCATTCTTGCTCTCCTAATCATTGCATCTTAGTAAAGTGGAGTGAAACAACACTTCGTGCACCATCCATAAATAATGTTCCTGTGCTTGAATAACTATTTTCTGATGGATTACTGTGTTTATATAATTACTTATTAGTCTATATTGATTGTAAATGTTTACAGTATAGAGACTCTTTTCTTTTTATATATGCATCTCTCTGTCTGCTCTATAAAATGACCCTTAGTCTTTCTAAAACCTGTCTTCTAACTTTTATATTTTCAAACATTTTCCCATCTATTGACTGCTTATCTGTACTGTTTATAGTACTATGACCTTTTCCTTCATCCACTATTACTAACTTAATTCTATATTCCTAACCCCTGTTTTTCGTCTTTCTATAGCTGGCACAAGCTTTCTCCAAGTAACACTTTCTCTTTTCTATTTCTTCTTTACCTCTTTTGCTACTCTGTTCTGGTCTCTGTCATTTGACCTATATTTATTCTTTCTTTTATCTAAGCTATTTCATGACCAAGAGGACTTGTAAGAAACACACTCTACCAGGTGTGACAACAGATGCCTCCAACATTAAGAGGATGGTGCAGAAACCCCCCTCCTTGTGTGTCAAAACTACTCAGTCCAGCATTTATTCTCCAAATGTTTATGTATGTTAATACCTTTATGCTGCTGCAAGTAATCTATTTGTGAACAATAGCCAGCGCACCACCTAACCTTTCTCCTAGTCATACTTTAACCTTTGCTATTTACTTTAATACACATCTACTTTCTGCTGTCTAACCCTACTCACTCTAGTGGTTTCCCATCTCTCCTGGTCTGTTTTGTTTTTCAAATACCCTTAATAAATGTCTTACTCTTTTTTGCCCTCATGTATATCTTATTTTAAAGTACAAAACTTCAGCCCTTGCCTGTACTTACAACTTTTGTCATGCTTTTTCTTTTCTCTTCACTCTCCGGTACTCTGGTCTATCCTGCTTCATTTGCACTTGCTTCCCTCAGGCTCACTTCGGTCCCCTGCCCTACCCCCATTCCCACCCATGCCCTCTTTCATTTCATTTATAATCTCCTAGCTACACCCATCCACTCTTAGCCAATCAGTCACCACTTCCTATTCTTCACTTCCTTCCTGTCTACTGTTCTACACTTCCTTCCTGAAAACTAGTTTCATCCGTCATGGCTTCCTCCTTTCCACATATAGTATTGTTAAGCCAATTTGCATTACTACTAATTCTTTTACAAGCCACTTCAATCAACTCCAACACATTACCCTCTAGACCCAACTCAATATCTACATCTATAAGCACACCAATTAATACCTACTCAGAAATCAGCCCAAGTCTATTTGATATAAACCCTCTCTACTGCTCTAAAACACATTTCCTCCCTACTAACTGCAGATTGCAATTCACAAGCTATATGTTTTACCATATGCTTTATTATATTAGCTCCAAATTGTCTCATCTTTCATACTAAGTTTCTTATATGCTCTCAACCCTAGTGCAATCCATAGGCATTCATCCCAACCCAGGCCCCTCCACCATAAATTTCCTGTCAAATGAACCATGCAAAAGACTTAAATCACTACATGTAACTACACTAAATCTTCAAATCATCTGTAATAAGACCTCTGAACTACATGCTTGACTAGCTCAAAATAAAACATACATCTTAGCTGCTACAGAAACTTGGTTAAAACCTAATATTAAGGACTCAGAATTTCTCCCTCCAAATTATAGCATAATAAGGGCCGATAGACTAGGGCAGCAATGGTGGTGCAGCGGTTAGCATTGCTACCTTACAGCAAGAGGTTCCCTGGTTTGATCCTCGGCTGGAGTGCCTTCTGTGCAGAGTCTGCATGTCCTCCCTGTGGTTGCGTGGGTTTCCTCCGGGAGCTCCGGTTTCCTCCCAGAGATATGCTGTAGATGGATTGGACACTCTAAATTGGCCCTAGGCATGAGTGCATGTGTGTGTGTGTGCTTTCTGTAGAAGTTTGGGCACCGGGCTGGTAATTTGACACCGTAAAAACTCCACCCAATCATGAGCAGACAGGTGATCTGCTATAGTGACCCCTAATCGGGAAAAGACAATAAAAGAAGACTAAATAAGAAAGGTGATGGTGTGACCATCATATACCATAATACTTTCTACATTATCCCATTCACTGACCACATCCCACAATTCCAAGATGTTGAAATCTTAATCTCCTTCCTAGAAATCAATAGCTCCAATTCTAGAAGAAATATTATCTTGGACCTCCTGTACTATAAAAAAAATGAAACAATTATGCTTGGCAATGTGAACATCAATTGGTTTAATACCATTCCTAAATTGGCATCCTCCTGCATAAACTTGTTTTAGTGTACTCAACTAATACCCACTGCCTCCAGATATAATAAGAGAACCAATGTAGGATCCATCTTAGACTGGATCCTAGTTTCTGACCCCTCTAAAATCTTATCAGCTGGCTGGTACACTTCCTAATTCCATAAGTGATCACCTTCCTGCCTTCATTATCTGTGCCTGTCCACCTATCTAAAAAAAAAAACACAATCTCTAACTAGTCAGAAATGTATCTAAATTAATTCCCCATACATTCAATAGCATCTTAAAAAGTATTAACTGGAACAACCTCAAAACACTTTCCCTAGATGACACCCTGCTCTACTTTAATAATACCTTTCTGGAAATATTCGATAGCCTTGCCCCTACCAGAACCAAAAGAACGAGGACTAATTATGCCCTCTGGCTAATTAATCCACTAATGAAATTATGATAACTAGGGACAAAGCATGGAAGTCATGGGTTAAACATAAGAAAAACTCCTATTTATTAAAGTGCAAACAGCTTTGTAATCAAACAATAAAAGTGATGTCCAAAAATAAAGAAGAATATTACTTCAACCTGCAAAATAATACCAGAAATAACCCTAAATTATTCTGGTCATCCATCAATAATTTCCTAAACTCTGGTACAAAACCTAATCCTTGCCCATACTCCGACAAAATTCCAGACCAAATAGCTAACATCTTTAATTCCTACTTTATAGACACTATTGTCAATATTACTGCCACTTTTTCACTACCTCTTCCAAAAATTATTTCCCAACCAACACTTACCTTTTTCAGTATACTTATTCTCTGCCCCCTCCCTTTACCACAAACACATTAAGCCATCCTACTACATGCACCTATTCCTCCATCAACCACTGTAACCCAGAACAACCTATTACCCAAACAGAATTCAAACTATATACTGTCCCTACTTCAACCATAAAAAACTCCTTATGAAATTAATGTCTAGCTCTAATGCTGCCAATGGTATGCCTACAAAGTACCTCAAAATTGCTGCTGACACAGTGGCCTATCTCTTTAGCATTCTTATAAATAGATCCATCTAGGAATCATTCTGCCCTAGCCTCTGGAAAAAAAGCAATCATCTTATCCCTTCACAAAGGAGGCTCTTCAACTGAAATTTCTAAATTTTTTCCCGTTGCCATTCTATCCTCTGTCTCAAAATTACTAGAAAAACATGTCTAGAAGCAACTCCTACATTTCTTCCTTAAAAATCAAATCCTTTCCCAAACTCAGCATGGGTTCAGGCCAGGACAAAGCACATCTACCATTCCATTATTATTCTTAGACATAGTTAATAAAGCTAGTGATTCAGGGAACACTGTCTCAGCTTTATTTTTGGATCTAGCTAAAACTTTTGATACAATTTCATACTCTGTCCTCCTCTCTCAACTTGCAAACATAAGACTTTCTACCTCCTCTATTAACTGGCACAAAAGCTACCTTTCCAATAGGAGATATGCAGTCAAATGGCCGAACACCATATCCCCTTATATTCATTACCCTATTGGTGACCCTCAAGGCTCAATATTAGGACCCCTTCTGTTTATCATTTTCATCAATAACCTCCATCAACCAATCCAACAGGGGTCCCTAGTTCAGTATGCAGATGACTTTACTATAGTCTGTACTGCTGATGACCCAACTCTATTACAGCAAATCACCCAAACTGCATTTACCACTGTAGAGACCTGGCTCCATAACAATCACCTTTCCTTAAACACTAGTAAAACCAAACTCATGATTTTTACTCCAAAGAAAAATGCACCCCTTAGCAAATCCCATTTCAAAATATTCTCTCTTAACTCCACTACAATTGAATTAGTGTCCCACACAAAACTGTTAGGAGTAATAATTGATGAAAACCTCAGATTTGATCTCCATGTTCATAGGTTCATATGTTCATAGGTGTGTACTAGGCCAACGGCCTTGAAGCCTTTACAAGCCTAGCCCATAGAAGTGCCCTGGCATCATGACGCCCAACGTTAGTTCCCGCTGCCTCTATCAAGTAGAGCCACTGGAGTGATCCCCAGGGTGAACTTTCTATTTCCCATCCACTCATTAAGATTTCTCTTGAAGAGGACCAGTGAGGTACTCTGCTTGACTTGTATGGGAAGTCTATTCCAGAGCATGAGCAGTCTCTGTGTTATGGCCCTGTCCCTCCAGCATGTTCTGTTGATTGTGGTAATGAGGTCGAGGTCTCTGGAGCATGTGGTGTGGAGGGATTGTGATTTCTTTAGGCGTAACATTTCTAACAGGGCTGGGTCAGACATGGCTTTGTAAGTCAAGCAGAGATCGCCTCTTAATAGATGATATGAGACAGAGAAAAGCTGAAGTTTTTTGAGTCTGTCCATGTAGGGCATGTGTTTAAAGCCTAGAATCCTCCTGTTACAGGTGTCTAGTGAGGTACATACCAAATGGGGCATTATACTCGATGATTGGTCTAATGAGGGAAGAGAAGAGAGAGATGATGACCTCTTTCTTCCTGGATGCAAAACCCTTGGTAATGAGATGTGCCACATAGAAGGATTTTCTGACCACAGTGGCAATGTGGTGGTCAAAGGAGAGGTTGCTGTCACCCTGCTTCCCCAGATCTCTTATAACACCTTCGGTGTTTAGTGGGCTACCATTGATGTGGTAATTAGTGGGAACATCACTAAGACCCACAAAAAAACTAGGAATACTCTATAGACATAAGCGGTTCCTCTCACTCACCACAACACAAATACTTGATCATCTTACCTACTTCCTTCTCTAGTTTATGGCGCACCGCTATTAACCAACCTCCAGTCCTCCCTGAAAACTAAACTGGAAATATACTTTAACAAGATAGCTAAATTCAAAACAGTCGCCACTCTACCCACCACTGTACTGCCCTAAATAAACTACATTGGCTTGAATTCCCCACTACTTAACCTTTCTTCAACTAACCACTACACACAAATTAATTAATAAACCTCTAGACTGCCCTGCCCTAAAGTGTTTAATCATCCATTATAATCCTGATAGGACCTTAAGATCTGAAAACCTACACGCTCTACAAATGTATAAACCTAAAGTACCTGTTGGTCAACTAGTTTACTTTTGGGTCATTGCTAAAGCTTGGAATAGTCTCCCAACATGCCTTTGCACACATCAATGCCCTGCCATTTCAAAACTTCCCTGTACACATATCTCCTCTCCAAATGGACTTGTGACTATTCAATAACTCCACCAGATATTACCTAATTTTTAGATTCTTCCTATCTACTCTTATTCTCTCCTTCTCATATACTTCTCTATAAACTATAAATATATTCACACTTCTTCTCAGACTAATTATTGCTAAATTCCCCTCTCTTCTTACCTAATATAACTAAACTGTATCTCAATCCTTCTATTATATTTCTTCACCTACTCTATAACCCCAATACTGCTATTTTAATATAGCAGTACTTCACCCTCCTCAGCTATTAACCTATTCATCTCTCCTATACTCTATATTTTCTACACTCTTTCCTTTTCCTGCTAACTCACCTTTCCTGTACCCAGCTACACCTGCTAATGTATATACTCAGCATGCATGCCTTATTGTGCTATATTTGCTACATTTGTTTTCTTTGCTTTTGTCATGTGAATGCACTGGGTTCAAATTCTAAGTATGCCTTGAATAGTATTGTAATTGGACTGGCTTAAGCTATTATCTCTACCTGGTATTGTATTTCTCTGTATCACTTGTGTTTTTATAAGGCATTTTGTTGTGTTCTTGCACAATGTATTTTGTTTTACTAACTATTCTGAATACTATGTATTAATTGCTTTTGTGGAGCTTTTCTCCCTAGGTCTCCTCTAAAAATGGGCTGTTCTTGGCCCAGTGGACTTTTCCGGTAAACAAATGCCAATAAAATGAATAAATAATACTCACCCAGACAGTAACAGCTTACTAGCTGCAACCATAACTTTTTGCACCCATTTATATGTGAAGCAACATAGGCCAAAAAAATGGAACACATATCAATGATAAATGGCAGAAATACCAAAATTAACACTACCCTAGTCTCTGGCACAGATGCAAAGTAATTCATCATAAATATAGTGTCACACAGTGGCTACTATAACAGGGTGATTCATCTGTGAAACTATTTTATTACACAAAAGCAAAATGACAATAAGGTGACACAGACTGACTTGCTAATGACAAGACAGGTATTTATTTATTTATTTATTTATTTATTTATTTATTTATTTACATATTTATTTATGTATATATAAATATAGATAGATGGGGGGCAGATCTAAAGACCTTTTCCACCAAGACGCAGGCCTATAAAAAGCAATGCATATTGCATTGTGTACACTGAAAGAGCAATATGCTACATTTCATATAATTAGTTTCATGAGTTTCAAATCTTAAGTCTTTACAAGATATATTCTAAACATAAATAAGGCAAACGCAAAACAAGCTTAAACTGTATTATAACTTTTTTATAATGTTCCTGCACAAATCAGTTAACTTAACACTTAATTTTATGTTGGTAGAATTAGAATAAGAATTTGTTAAATACAATGCTCATGTGCCCCAGTATATAAGCCAGAGACTCTTAAGCAACTCCATTCATATACAGTGTTCACAACCTTATATTATGAAATATTACAGTGTGTGCATACCTCTAACCTCTTAAAGTAAGAAGTCTGGACAAAGCCATAAATAAAAGTGGGTCAAAGACCCAAAATAGGGGCAATGTTTAAATATTGCTCTTCCAAACTTAAAAAGTTGATAGAATAACAGGTTTTGCACTAGTATGAATTTTTTGAAGGATATTAAGTCTGGAACTCAAATGTCTGTCATTATTTTCTAACTTCAGTTATTAATGATTTGTCACTAATTTGCCAGAAAAACATAATTTTATGAAAAATGGACTAAAAATAAGAGGGCAAAATCTGGACATGCTGTGAAAATTTGTACAGTTGAGAGGTATGAGTGTGTGTCACATTCTAAGCCCCGACTGTGACCCAGAGAACCTATGAGTATCAGGAAACTCAAGTAAGTAGGCAATGCCAGCTCACTCACTCGTGGGGCGAGGGGAGGGGAGCTCCAGCTTGCTGCATTGCAGTCACTATCTGGAGAAAGCGTGCTGTAAGACATACAGCGTAAAGGGCCAAATATATATATCTGGCAATGCCAAGCTGCAGTTGCATGCTAGCCTATACAGTGTATTAATAAAAACATACATAACCCTTGAAGAAAACACTGAAATACTCACAAAAGTAACCATGATTACCAGCACTGATGGTTGGTTAGGCCAGGGACCTAACAGGAAATCCAGTCACCTAAGGTTGCCTTTTTAACTGTCATCTCTGACACCTCTCACTGCACTGAAGCAGCTACAGCAGTGAGGATCAATTGAACTAAATAACAGTAGGAAGAGTCTGAAAGCTTGATAGTCAAAGGAGTAGAAAAACACAGAAAAATGTATATGAGTGTACATGTTGTTGTGTCTTTCGGCTTATACAGGTTAGGGGTCGCCACAGCAGAACTCGGGTCCGCTAATGTTTGGTAGTGGATTTTTATGTGCCGAGTTACCAGCCCTGATGCACAACCTTCAACGAAGGCATGCTCATTCACACATGCCTCCACACAGAAGACGCTCTAGCTGAGAATCGAACACGACAATATCTTGCTGTGAGGCGACAACGCTACCGCAGCACCACTACCGCAGTATATATATTCTTGTGGAATTATTAGTATTAGTTCAGTGAGAACACACATCTAGCTTCATTCATTACCTTACCTTAATATCTTAAGTCTTTTTCAACCATTTTCCTCAAAGAGGAAAAACACTACAGCTTTAACGTGTTATAACCTTCTACAGAACACAGACTAGAGTTGCAAACTTGAACAATCAGCTTTTACTTAAGAATATAGGAACACTGTATATTAACAGCTTTTCAGACTTTCTCAGAAAACCATTTTAATTCCAGTGCTGTCTTTTTTTTCAAAGAAAATACAGAGTACATTTCCAGTAAAAAATGTTCCTGCTTAATATTTTGACTACTTAAACTCACATTCAGTTTATTTACAGTATCTCTCAGAAGTAAATAAAAATGCCCAAACATTTAATATTACAGGTTAGGTCAACTTGCCCTGTAATTCTTGATGCTTCCACAGCTTCTTCTGGTCAAGTTTTCTGGCCATGGTTCAACAAGACTCTCGACTGCTAGTTACAAAACTCCCTCTCCATGAGAGGGAAATATCTCACTTTCTCTCTGTTTCTGTCCTTTTTATAAGAAAGAAGGCATGGTCTAATCTGCTTGGGGCATGTGTGTGAGACCCTCCTCCCAGAATGTCGCAAGAACACAGATCCACACACTCTACAGCATTACACCATAATATATGCATGTATGTCACCTGATCAAATGTACTTCCTATACCCTCCTTTACTTATATATTAGGGTTGCCACCTTTTTAGATGCTCATAGTGGGACTTTTTTTTGTAGAAACATGACATTTTGCAGGACAAATCATGTGAATAGTCAGCGCAAAGGACAGAACTTCACTTTTTCCCAAAAATAAAAGCATATTCTTGTAGTGTTTCAGTTGTTTATGCAGCTTCACATAACATTTAGGTGATTCAAATACAAAATAATTGCTTTATGCAACTATTAAAGAAAACTTAAGAATTTTTTTGTCCTAAAATCTCAGGACATTTGCAATTTATTTTTGCATGTCACAACTGTCCAAATAGGGAATGTCCTGCACAAACAGGAGCAGGTGGTTACCCTATTATATATACTAACTCCACAGTCACACTACCAAAGAGAAAAGACAAACAAAAAAATTACCCAAGGATTGAATAAACTCCATGTAGGCTTAAGATGAAGCCTACACAGAGTTTGTGTTAGGTTGATGAGTAGTAGTGCTAATTGCATATGCATGCCGCAGATCACACTTACATGAATACAAGCATGCTTTCATGGCCAGCAACAGGAAACCATGTAAGCAACATGAACACCTGCAGACAAGCAAACCTGTTTACATACAGGCAAACTAGGTCAGCGGGATTGTACTGACAGCAACAATGACTACCAGGATGTAATATAAAAAATGCATTCAGGTCCAACACATTATATGAAAGCATATTCATTGCAGAGTAGTATGCAAACCTGTTAGGCATGCCAAATAAAAGTTTTGCTACTGATCAGTGAGGGTCATAGTCTGCATTAGAAATAAGTATTCAGTGGAAGTGTATGCATTGAAAAAGGACACACACGTGAATTGTAGGAATGAACACAGGGGAGGAGGACAGGTGAAACATGGTAATGTACAGCAGATGAGGGCATGTCAATGTACGTACACCACAAAGACAAGCCAGTTGTAGCATGAATGTTGATCACATATCTACATGATACAGTATACACTGCTGTGTACACCTCCTGTATGGGTATAGTCATGTCATCACAAAGTTATTGCATATTATGTGACTGTCACCCAAGGTGAAATATCAGTCGAGAAGATTTTCATGATATAAGCATCCTGACATGATTACTGAAGAGGACATTTATCAAAGATGGTATATAAATTACAGGATAAGTGCATATTGTGAAGCTGTGCAAAATTAGTTACCTGACTATGAATGTAATGTCAGCATAGGTGTCACCTAAAAAAGACACATAGCAACAGGCTCATGGAGAACAGTAGATAGAAACACGCACAATCATGAAAATATCAAACAAAAAAAATGCCGCCCAGATGCCACATGCTTTCTTTATAAGATCAAAGGAACTTTCTGATGAAGTTCCTTTGATCCTGGAATGAAAGTGCTAAAAAACACTATTAAAAAGTTCCCTGTGATATCTGGGTGGTATTTTTTTATATAGTTTATTAGTTTATTGTTTCGTGGATTTTGTAATTTATGGACAATATCAGAATAATACCACCATTAATCTGTGTCACTGACAGAACATATGTGATTGTGAGTTAGTATACATGGTTCTACAAGAACACACTTGTACAACTGTCATGATTTGTCAGTAATCTTTGAGGGGAATCAAGCACACCTTATCAAAAATTAATATCTTTTTCTGAAATGTTATGAGGGACACTGTTACACCTGTATTTGAAATTATGAGTGATCTTGGCTACTTGACAGGTGTGTATGGCATATATATGCCACAATCCACACTGTCACAAATGTAACTCATGCCATTTATGTTGTCAATCAACTATACATTTACTGTGTGCAACACAGAAACACATATTACACATGCATCTTGTATAACACCTTGAAGGGGGTTCTGCACCATCAACCCCTAATGGTTATGCACAAAAAGAATACTTAGGTATGGCCGATACGATGTATGGGAGCTCACTGTGGCAAATGTGGTACAATTGAGTAACTCACTTCTAGAAGATGTGTTGGGAGGTACATACAAAAGGGTGCATTGTACTCAATTATTAGTGTGATGAGGTCTGAGAACAGTGGAACTATAATTCCCTTTGATCTGGAATACTTAGGAGTTGTGCTACATGCAAGGGATTAGTCACCCCTGTGGGCACATGCTGGTGGACATTCTGCATACCGTCTACCTGAGTACACACACCACCTACCATTTGGTTTGCTTATAGATGTGTTCTGTCTATATTGTCATTAGCTTGTATGTTTCCTTTTATAATGGAACTACTCCCCACATGATTTTTCTTTATCTACTGTGTCTCCATGGCTGTGGAAGCAATCCTTTGTACGTGTTAATACTGTCTGCATTATACCAATATCACACTTGGAATCAATGATTGTCCACAAATTGCAGTCCTCCACAAAGCTGATTAGACAAAGGATGTGTAAGTTAGTCTCAATGTCTGGGAATTAAATAATGAGCAGGAAAGGGCCTAGTACAGAATCATGAGGTATGGACCTGGTCACTGGACAATAGCTAGAGGTGACTTCATACACTTTGACATATTATCTGGCATGTATGTGATCCAGTTGTCTACCCACTTGGTGACTTAAGTGTTTATGGCCACTTGAGACAGTTTCTCTGTAATACCTGACTGTGGATTCATGTCAAATGCCTTGGCTGGGTCAAGTTATGCAAGATGAGAGTGTTGTCATCATGCATGATCTGGTGACCTTCTTGAAGACATCAAACAAATGTAACAGACATGATGTGGCCTTAATAAATCAGACAAGTGTTTGGTACACAGTTGGGAGCTTAGCTGTGTCCTTTTTGAGCAGGTCCATGATGACTCATTGGTCTATGTCACAGATGAGGAGCATGGGTCTATAACTCCATGCATCGTGTGATGGTACCCCACCAAGTCAGAAGGGTGCATGTTGCTGTATACCCTTCTACAGGAACACAGCATGTCTGGAGGCTATGTTGAAATATAGATCCCACTCTGTCTGGTAGGTCAGGTTTTAAGTCATGCTATAGGCAACCTGTGATGCTGTTAGGGCCCATTGATTCTCTGTGATTAGCATTAGACAGCACACAGATGAGCTGCCCTCCTGAGAATAAAAACTGAGTAATGCTTGGATGTATACTTTGGCTGATGACCAGTGGAAACAGGGGGGAATGTGTCAGACAAACTGTCAACTAGCATATTATCTATTTTCCCAGTCTGGGTTATGTCTGGTGGCATCCACAGACAGATTTGTGCTTAGAGGTGTATTCCCCTTAACATTTCACATTTCTTGGAGTAAATGATTTGTGAAAAGACCTCCTAATCCTAATACAACCTTGGTCATTCATTACATTCCATACACTGGTACTATTCACATAGTCATACAACTATACCAATGTCACATACTGAAATCAATTGCACATGTGCCTACATATGTTTCATGGGCAAGCTGTATTTGAGCAGCCTGATGCCATATCAGAGCACATTATAGATCAGTTGTTTGTGGCTCATGTAAAACATTTCCTGACACAATGCTAATAGTCACACAAAGGTGCTGCTGACCACCTCAACAATTCTTGGGAGTTGCAACACAACTGCACATACAATGAATTCCACAAGGGTCCAATTGCATCAAAACATGTGATACATTGGTTGTATATATCACAGCATAACAGCATGTGTTTGAGACAAGACTTATGCGGCCATGTAATCAATATGAATTTGTATTGATGTCTGTCACAGAACATTTAATGATGGCATGTAGGCACATGCACACCTGTGCCACACTGTAGTGTCACAGTGATGGTGGATTGAGAACTGTGTAGAAAGTTGACCTACTCCACCATAACACCTGTCCTAATAAGCCAACAATGCACATAAAAGTGTATCATACCATGTCAAAAGTTCTCAGGGGGCATATTACTACAGCTGTTATAGAAGGAGCATGTAATGTAATGGCAGCAATGGCCATCAATACATTAACTCACAACACAGATTGTAATACCCCTTGTAGCCATGCTGTATATCCACTTCTCAACGTAGCACACGTCAATGACAGCAACATTGACATGTCAACTCTTCATAGGGTCATAAGACATTATTTGGCTTATGGCCAACATCACATAAAATCATAGCCATTATTAAACATTTAAAACAAACTCCTTATAGCTATATTCTGAAAGATAGTAAGACTATTGTGCATTTGTGTATATTTGTTGGATTGCATTACATCCTGCCACTGTCCATATGGGACATGTGTACCACACCATGGCAGAATTAGCAATCACACATGCAGTGGTCTGGAGATGGCTTGCAGAGACTTATGGAAGAACTCCACTTCATGATGTGTGTATACATATTTGACAAGAGGACATCCTCCACTATTCTGCAGGAAGGATATCATGTGGCCAGAGGAAAAAGGAGGATGGTGGATGCATGGGGCTACTTGAAAGACTCCTCAAGTAGTAGTAGTAAAATGAAGACTGATTCCAAACATCATACAATGACCATAATATACCATCAAACACACACACACACACACACACACACACACACACACACACACACACACACACACACACACACACACACACACACACACACACACTAGTATACTGGACCTGATTTGAACTTTACACCTGTGTAGGTATAGAAGATGAATGCCATGCAATGTCACAGTAGCAACACCACATCTGTCTGACTGTAACACTGTCACATTGCACTTTATAAAGTATTATAGCATCATTGTATGCTGAGAATAACATGTTAGGAGTGTATGCCATGGATGCGAAGTCACATCCCTGTATAAAATTGTCTCAAAAATGATACTCATATGTATAGACACTCAAGTTGCCTGCTGTCAGATTAGAACCCCTATATCTGTAGGTAAAATAGCTTGCAAACACAGTAGTTAAGGTTATGGCCACAGCACAAATTTGTCTTAAAAACTGTCAAAGTGAATGCTGTACAGGATGACATCATCAGTGTATGCTACAACAAGATGTTCAGAGGAGGATCTTGCATAGCTATAGACTCATATATCATTCTAAAACTGTCATAATAGTGACTGCTGAATGCACACACAGTTGACTGCAGTAAGAATAGAGCCCCTACATAGCTCAAAAGCACAGTACTTAACACAAGCAATACAGCACAAGTCTGTTTTTTATTCTGACAACACTTTATAACTGATGACATGAACAGTGTCTGGTGAAAAGAAGATGGTAATAGCAGTGTCTCACATGCTGGTATAAAATGGTGTCTTGAACGTCAAACAAGTGACCACAGACACACACACAAACCAGTTGCCCCAGTGAGATTAGAACCCCTATGTAAGTATACCAGCTAGAGAATTCAAACTTAATACAAGTGCCACAACACAGATATAACTTTTGCAGTGCTGCCGGACAATTTATAGTGGATAACATCATCATTGGATGTTTGACAGAAGATGTTGGGTGGCTGAATGAAATGGATATGTAGGCATATACAACTGTCAAAATATTTGTATTCCACAGGAATGTATGATACAAGTTGCATTCTTCTGACCCCCCCACACACACACACACACATACACACACAATAACAACAGTGAGATTAGAACTCCTATCTAGCTAATTACACCATCTAGAGAACTTAGTAATTAATGCAAACACCATGGCACAACTCTAACTATTAGAATGCTGCTGGGCAATTTATAGTGGATGACATCATCACTGGGTGTTTGAGAGAAGATGTTAGGAGGCCTGAATGTAATGGATGTGTAGGCATGTACAACTGTCAAACATTTGCACTCAATGGGACTGTATTGCTGCCTATAGGATACACAGTTATGCTTGTCTGACTACACAAACACACCAGTTGACTACAGTGAGATTAGAACAAATAGCTAAGTACACCAGCTAGAGAGGTTCTTATTTAACACAAGTGCAATGCCACAAGTCTGACTTTTATAATGCTGCTGGACAACTTATAGTGGATGACATCATCAGTGAATGTTTGAGAGAAGATGTTGGGAGGATTGTATGAAATGGATGGGTAGCCATGTACAACTATCAAGATATTGAAGTTCTGCATAGTAATGGATTGATGATAGTAGGACACAGACTGATGTTCCTCTGTATATGCACACAAAGTTACACATATATATAGACACACACATAATGTGGCTGCTGTGCTAATCTAGCACACATGTACATATTTTGTTCCCATCTGCAAAACACAATATTTAATGATTGCAACACCCCTGAAAGTATGGTTTTGCTTGTCATAGTAGACTTTTTAGATGATGCCATCATCATTATTTGTTCTGGTTGACATATCCTGTTATGAGAGTGGTGTGGATTGTGTACATGTAGTATTTCCTGTTGTGTTTCCAATGTACAGGTATTTTTAAGAGACACATTTTCAAACTAGATGCAAACAGCTGTCAGGAATGCATGTAGCAGACATAAGACATATTCTGTTTTTCCCAGTACAGTGTATACATTACACACTGAAACTGTCACATACAGACACACATATTTATTGTGATCATATTTGTGTTCATATTCATGAGTAATTGCTGTCCACATTAGTACATGTATAAGACAATCCCCCAGATTCTCAAAAGCTTGCACGGTGTGCATGATCAGTGCAAGATGAAATATTGCCAATATGGCGGCCGAGCGATCCACGTACATGCACATTTGATGTGTGTGAGTGCTATGGCACTAGTGTTGCACGTTCCCAGCCCCCATATGCAAATCACCCCATTTGCAGGTGAAAACCATGCAAATGAGGTAAATCTGCCATCTAGGAAGCAGGAATCAGGGTGTGCAGAGCTAGCGTAATATGCAGAAATGTACTCAGTTAGTAACCGAGTACAGTACTGCAAACTCCAAAATGGAGCTATGACAGCTCCAAATAATGGCTGCATATTATTGTGGAAGCATGCCAATGGCCAAGTAGAAAGCCATTGACATTGCAAACAATGCCAAATGTACAAAATACAACTTTTATGATATGTCTGCTGATCACAGCTGTTGAAGCATAGGGCAGCAGCGAGCAAACAGGACCAGTGGGGAAATAAGAAAATAAACCTAAAAAAAGCAGTCTAACTAAAATCAGTATTCCGCCATGCAAGTCAATGGCAGGCAAAAAACAACCTGGCCAATGAGTAGTGGTTGCTAAGGGGGGAGGCACAATGTGACACACGTAACTATGCATTAGCAGGCAATTCTAAGCAAATGAGGGGAAGGGTAGTGAAAATCGGTTTTCCCCAGCATGTGAGGCAGGTCCCAACAGTGTATGAGTTTGAATAGCTGAGTGCAAGACTAGGAGGTAGGTGACATCATGTGTGGGAGTGTCAGGCATACTGTCAGTGGATTGGAGCCCTGTGGCTCAGAGTTAAATCCAGCTTAGCACAGCAAAGCCAGGGGGTGTATCTAAACCTGACCAGCACGTATCACAATGTATAAGCGAGTGTGCGCACCACGCAACGGGATCTACGGGAAGATAAAGGAAGTGAACCCAGGAAATAGCAGCAGTGTGCACATTGGAGTACACCGGTTGCGTGGCGCACCCCCCGGGATGAACAGAAGGGCAATGGGAAGGGAAAGCAGTAGTAGGAAGTTAATCAAAGGGTACTAGGTTCGCTGCCAGGTGAAATGGATTGGAACATGTCAGTTACACTGGCAGCAGACCAGCCGAGCCCAGAACACCACTATAACCTATGCAAACACCTACCCCTCCAGTTTTTCCCACACCCTACACCACCGGTGTAAACAAGCAGGGAACTTTTAGCACTCACAACAGCAAAATGTTAGGGGCTGAAATAGCTATCATACAACTTGTGGAAGAGGCTGAGGGTGGTGAGGATGGGAAGGCTGCCAACCAACCCACAGTGATGAGACGGAGAAGAGTGTACAGACCCAGGGTAACCTACCAAGGGCTACATGAGCTGGAGATGGTGGAGCACTATAGGGTGGACAGGGACCTCCTACAGCAGATTGTTTAGCTGTGACGGCCACACCTGACACACAGAACTAACAGAGGTGAACCCATCCCAGTGGAAAAGAAGGCATATGTAGGCCTAAAAATACTAGCTACAGGTACCTTCCAAAGGCCATCTGAGGATATGATTGGAATCTCACAGGCATCAGCATCCAGAGTACTCCACCAGTTCCTGGATGCCATGGCAGCACATGTTGGTGAACACATATATTTCCCCCTCACTCGTGAGGCATTGGCCAGCAGTATGTGTCTCTTCCACCAACTAGCAGAATACCCTGAGGCAGTGGGTGCAATAGACTGCATGCACATATGCATCAAAGCACTACCCAGTGAGCATGGTAGGGTCTACATCAATCGCAAGGGCTTCCCCTCCATCAATTGCCAGGTTGTGTGCAATGCCAAGGGCATAATACTGACCGTGTGTGCTGGCTGCCCTGGAAGTTATCACAATTCCCACATCTGGCATCTGATGCAGCTGTACCAGAAATTTACCAATGGGGACATCCCATATGGCCACCTAGTGGGGGATGCTGGATATGCACTGGAGCCGTGGCTGATGACACCCATCAGAAACGCACACACACCCAAACAAGAACTCCATAATGAGGCATACGCACAAACAAGAATCATAATAGAGCATGTGTTTGGGATGCTCAAGTCACAGTTCCGGTGCCTGGACACATCTGGTGGAGCCTTGCAGTACTCACCAACTACATGTACCAAAATCATCCTTGTATGTGCCATGCTACACAATATGATCCTGCAGAAACAGCTACAGCAGGAGCAGCAAGGGGCAGGGCCACATAGACCCCCACCAATGCCAAGGCCTGCACAGGAACAGAGTGACTCAGAGGAGGAACAACCTGAGCCTGCCCCAGTAGGTAGAAGAAGGCATGCCCAGTATGCCCTGGCCCTGGAAAAGAGGCAACGCATAGCACATACACTGACACGGGAGGGACCCAGAGAATAGCACCTCTCTCTGACTCTCACATACAGTAAAAGGGATGCCAAATATTACACTACCTGTGCCTAACCATGAGTAGGCAGTGTACTATGTGCATATAGCATCGGCAGCCCTGCAGCACCACCCACAATACTGGAACGCCCACAAGATAATGGATTCACACATGCCAGTCAGGAGGAGGGTCACATATCCAACAACAGTCACAGCCAGCAGGACAGGTGTAGACAAACACAAACAAATGCCATACTATGGCCTCTGAATGAGGGGTATGGATGACCCCCACCCAGGCCTACAAGGGCAGAATACAGCAGGCCAGGTAGTGGGATGTCAGTTGTGACGGCTAGGAATTCAGAAACGAATCTGTATGCAATCAAAAGATAAGAACGGTAGTACACCGGTATGGCATAGCCATCACGATAGGTAAGAATACTGACTGAAATTGACTACAAGACATACCAGTACAGTTCTAGCAAAGGTATACAACTGTCAGGTGTGCCCCTCCATCCCACATAGAAATATAGTAACAGTCAGGTGCACCCCCCAATCCTGTGTAGAAACATAGAAATAGTCAGGTGTACCCCCTGCTATGCAGACATGTTGCAACAGTCAATGCCAAATGAATGGTGGATACCCTGCAGACACAGCATGCTACCTGTATGTGTACAACTCAAAGGTCAGCTGTGCAGTACAAACCACTGGACATGCTCCACACATGCAAAACAGATGGCCTTACTGGGCATGCTCACACACTTAGAGAAATGAAGGCAATGTCAGTCATCAATGTACTGAAAGGTTATACTGGGCATGCTCACACACTTAAACACATGAAGGCTATGTATGCAAACACCAGTGCACCAAACATATCCAACGGTTGCAATTGTTACTGCAGACACATGTCAGTATGCACCACTCATACCTTGCACACACAGTGGATAGGAATACAGACATATATGTAAGGACAACACACCATAATACGCCAAAGGTAGATGGATATAGATGTGTGGAAGAGGGTAACCATGACAAAGAGCCATCCACACCTGTCCCACTGAGCACACAGCCAAAGGGCCCCAAACACATCAGGAGCAGATGTCACACACTGCAGTTACTACCGGCCAGTACCTGTCAGCACCACAGACTATGTGGTCCATGTGCCAGCTGCGCAACATGGCTGTACAAGGACATAGTCAGCTAGTTGCCCTATGCACACACTTGTGACATATCACCCCGTGTGTGGCCACCTGCGGCATGTCACCCCTACATGAATGGTGTATGGGCCATGCACACACTGGCACCCCATAGCAGCACCCTGACAAGCCTGTTGAGGTTATCCGATGTGAAATACACATTTGGGAGAGTTGTAGGCCAGTAATCTCTGTGGCGCATCCCATAACTGCATACTGCTGTAGTGTGATAGACTAATTAGGTAAGAGTTCTAACCCCAGACATGGCAAGTGTGTGTGTGAGTGTGTGTCATTGTTTGCGTGTGTGTGTCTATCTCTCACTGACAGTGTAGAGAACAATGCCTTTTAGGCTACTCACATTCCTTACTATTCACATACCCTACTTTGGCAAGGCTGCTGACATCACCCACCTAGAAATACTCCCCTGGGAAAGCTGTAGTCCAGTAATCTCTGCAGCACATGCTGTAACTGCGTACAGCTGTAGTGTTATAATGTTGTTAGGTAGGAGGTCAAACCCCAGAAGTGGCAACTGTGCGTGTGTGCGTATGTTTGCGTGTCTGTCTGTCACTGACTGTGTAGAGAGCAATACTTTTTAGGCTACTCACACCCCTTACAAGTCAAATACCCACCTTTGGTAAGGCTGCTGATGTTACGATACTTGAAATACACCTCTGGGACAATTGTAACCCAGTAATCTCCATAGCACATCCTGTAACATCGTATGGCCATAGTGTGATTAAGGAGTTAGTTGGGAGTTCTAGCCCCCGACCTGCCAACTGTGTGTGTATGCGTGCATGTCTGACTGTGTAGAGAGCAATGCTTTTAGGGTACTCACACCCCTTACATTTCACATACCCAACTTTGGCAAGGCTGCTGATGTCACCCACCTAGAAATACACCCCGGGAAGGCTGTAGCCCAGTAAACTCTGTAGCGCATCCTGTAAATGTGTTAGGCTGTAATGTGATAAACTAGCTAGGTAAGAGTTCCAACCCCACACCTGGCAACTGAGTGTGTGTCTGTGTTTGTGTGCACGTTTGACTGTGGAGAGAGCAATTCTTTTTAGGATACTCACACCCCTTACAAGTCAAATACCCACCTTTGGCAAGGCTGCCGATGTCACACACCTAGAAATACACCTCTGAGAAGTTTATAGACCAGTAATCACTATAGCATGTCCTGTAACTGCATACTGCTGTATTGTGAATTAGAAGCATGGTTTGGTTCCATCCCCACATATGGCAGTTCCAGATATATTGTGTGTGTCACTGTCTGTGTAGGGAGCAATGCATTTTAGGCTAGTCTCTCATAGTCAATTCAAATGCCCTACTTTGGCAATCCTGCTGATGTCAGTCAGTGTGAAATACACTTTTGGGCAAGGACTACTCCAGTAATATCCATGGGGTGTACTATAACTGCATAGTGCTGTAGTGTAATACACTAGTTAGGTAGGGGTTCTACTCCCAAACATGACAGGTGTGTGTGTGTGTGTGTGTGTGTGTGTGTGTGTGTGTGTGTGTGTGTGTGTGTGTGTGTGTGTCTGTGTGTGTGTGTGTGTGTGTGTGTGTGTGTGTGTGTGTGTGTGTGTGTGTGTTTGTAACCCATATCCTGTGTAGAGATGGTTGTGACTGTGCGGCCAATGTGGAGCAGGTTTTGCATATTTCTTATATGGTGGCCATACTATATATCACAATGCCCACTGTACAGGGATAACACATGTGATATGGCTGAGAGGCTAGGTTGCAGAGCCATACCCAGACATGTGACATCAAGGCCAGGCAATAACAGTTAGCAACCCCAGTATTACCCAGAGCACAATCTCACTCCATGTGTCATACACACACACATGCCTAAGTAACAGCTAATATGTGGGTAGTACACTGCATATTGGCCACTGATAGTAACTACGGAGTGACATCAGTGGGCCACAGAGGGCATGACACCCAGTCCATCTGTCCAATATGCACATATATGCAGACAGTGCACCTCCCCCATGTTCCCCAATGGACAACTGCACCACCTGTGGTGCCATCACATGTGACCCACAGTGGACATATCATGCCTGACAACATGCCCATATGGACAGATCCCACTGACACCAAGGAATGCTGATAGCATGCACTCCATGTAGGTGCAGGGTAAAGCTGCTGGCCATTACCAGCTCCCACCCAGGTGGCCAGGACTGACACATCTGATGATAATCTGTGTTCACAACATGGGCCGGACATCCCAGGTACAGTTCCACATGTCACTGTACATGCATGTGGGAGGTGTGCACATCCCAGACACTGTCCATATCATGGATAAAGGAACACAGACATGGCAAGTGATGCACAGCATTGCCCACACAAGGTAGTCACCCTGGTGACCGGATGGGGGATACAATACCCGCCTGTGTGGGAAAATGCAGATACTACATCCATGAGCTACAATGCAGACCATCGTCATATGGCCTGATGCCAAGGTACACCCATTGTCTAGCCTTGGACAGCCGTCTGGCACAGTCGAATACCACACACCTGTGCAGACATGCACCCATGCATGTCAGTAGTGGCACCCTGTGTGTTTGTGTGTGTGTTGCATGCTGCAGATGTTCACATCCACACTCCCTAAAACCCCCATGGGCATACTTCAGCATGCTGTCTGATTTCAGACACCTTCCCATACCCTTCGCCCATACAGCCCCCATATAAACTGTGTTGTGCATGGGATACCTGCACAGTGATGTGATGTGGCAATCCCACAACTGATGAGTTGTACACCTGACCCTGCCACATGTGACAATGTGTGTATGTCCTTGTGAGAGTGTGGCTGTGTTGACGCTGGCACCTGTTCATGCTGACAGGCACATATATGTCACCTACTGTACAGCTACTGTATCCCTTTTGCAGATGCCACTCACCATCACATATATGTTCTGTGTGCTCCACAACAGGTAACCCATGTGGTGCATCCAATAATTGCAGAGAACTGTGCTAGCACTAAATAGTTGTCAGGGGTTTGATACACTGTTCTGCTAGGTGTGTGACACAAACATGCTTCAGTCTTACCCTCACACCCCTCCCTGACATGTATTTACCTCTGTCTGCATCCCCTACTCCATCTCAGGTGGACGTGGAGACGTACACCTGCTTTGCTTAGGCAGCAGTATATGTAATGTAAGTAATGGTCATGATCAACTGATGGCCTCTGCATGAATTGCAGCCCTCCCCTAGCTGATTGCATGTGAAACAGCTGTGGTAACATTCCCATAGCCAATTGTATGGAAACACACTCCAATACCTAGGAACATCATGGTGGTGTTTGCCCTTTTTACCCACTGTGAGCAGGAACTAGATCTGTCACATGCCAAACCGCATCTCAGATGAATTGCAGTGTACCTTTAACAACATACACTGTGGAAACAGTGCAATGTGCCTGACCTGACTACAGACTGTAAGTGCCGCTGTACTGCATTTGGAGTAATGTTTCTTTCACAGTCTTTGTGTGGATAAGGCTGTTGTACATGTCTCAATACCTGCCATGTCAGTTCCATGTTGATGGGGAATCACCATCTACAGGGTCATCTGTAGCCTGGGCAGTGTTGTGTCCATGGTTGCATGTGTCACCCACGGAGCATCTAGCTGTCGAGTGCTGAAGGTAGCGTGAGGATTGCAGTCAGTAGATGGAGAAAGCTGCGGTAGTCACAGACATCATATCCCTCAAAAGGACATATGTTGCAACACCCCTGCAACAACAGTAAATGTATGTGGTTATCACAGCAACATGTCAATATTGGCCCTGTGTATGTGCTCCCAGCCACACCTCTGTCAACCTTTGTACATATGTCATGCATGAAGTGGTGCATATGTGCTGTACACCATACTTTGTAGCATCATATCTGAGAACAAGCCACTGATATATCTGACTGCTACACATGTTATGTACAGTAGGGCTTACATTACATGACATTACCTGCACATTCTGTGGATGTTAGTACAGTACCGAGGTTTGTGTACTTATGGTGAATGTTGACAGTGTGTGTAGTGTTGATGTGTACCTTAGCCTGTGTACAGACTGTGGTAGATGACACTGTTCTAATTCCCCTACTATCAGATGTTACATGCTGCCCCACTGTATGATACTGTAGTGGCGTACATGTTTGTAGGGCCATAAACACATGTTTCCCATGCCACAGACAGCCACCAGACCAAATTGTGTAGCAGGCCAGTATATGTAGGGTCAGTCTGTGAGTAGCACATAAGAGGATGGTGTCGAACACATAGTCCATATACTGTAATACCATGCTAGCTAACCATATGTGGCTGTGGCTGTGTTTACATTGGTTGTGAATATGCACTGTCATAGAGTCGTATCTTACCCTGTGCTGTGACATCCCTGTTGAGCCTGCTTTATATGCAGGTACATGTGCATTCCCCATTGGGAGGAGTAGGCCAGTGTTGAGCCAGTCTGCCTGCAGCCTGCACAGTGCATTGTGACATGCCCAGCAGCTGAGTGTACCTATCCATTGGGATGTCATGTATACTAGCCAGATGTCCCACTGTGGGACCTCCCCTAACAGTCATGTATGTCAGACAGGGCAGTGGAATGCAGTGCAGATGTATGTCAATACCTATTGTGTAGTATGTGGCCATGGCACCCCTGTACCAGCGGTCATACCGTTAATGGCCAGGCAGGGGTGTGTGAATGCATGACCTATGGTAGACATCATATACCAGTCGTTATGTGTTATACCCATCTACATAGCCATCCAATCCATATTGCCAGGCATGGTACATATGTGTATCACTTAGGGCTTATGTGTATACCTCTGGACTGTACTGACTGTGCCAGACCCTCCACATGCATTGGCCAATATCTCTGCTGCAGTCCACAGCGGCATTATGTGCTAGTCTTTTGGATGTCATTCAGTAACCAATGGCACCCATGTTATGAGAAGATGTGACCTCTCACACACACCATGTCTGTGAAGACAATCCCAGTGACAGTAGCAATAGTCTACTAGTATACCTGCTATAGATACCTGACATCCCCTGCAACTACAACATTGGGAACACAGGGGCTGGGGTTGGCCTACACTTCATGTCCAGGACATATGGTGGGAATATATGTAGATACACATATCCAGATAGCCAGATATATGATTACACATGTGTACTACACCCAATTAACACTGTTGTGGCAACCACCCACTATAGATTCCCACATCATGTGTGCGTGGTCCCATTACATCTCCTGTGTAATGGGCATCCGTCCTGTGTGTGGGCAGCAGTGCTACTGACAGCATGTAGCAATACCCCATACAGGAGAACTGGCACACTCAAGGCATCCACATATTTGTAGGAGGATAAGGAAGTACAGACAGACTGCGAGTGGAGTTGTGTTATGCTTTGTAAAGTACTGGTGTTACAGGGTGTGGGTGTACATACTAGTTTGCCATGGAATGCAGTCCATCTGCATAGCACACAACTGTGGGCCTACCCTCATGCCAGCCGGAGCTGTGCCTATCATGTCTTGTCTGTCCAACTCACATGTCTTGTGTCAGATAATACACTGGCAGTGTGTGTGTTGCATGTTACCGGTACATGGCTACATCCATGACCGTCTCTACCAGCAATTCCCTGACTAAGGGTATGTTACAGACTATCCTGTAACACCTACACCTTACGTAGTGTATGGCAACATTTGTCCACATATGTGCCTGTATTCCAGCCTCTGTCCATCACCTACATACCAAGCTTTGCAAATATGTCATGATGTCAGTGGTTGATCCATAGTGGGCTGGGAGTATAACACACTGCCATGTCTGCCATCAGTCCACTGATATTGTAACCCCCACACATATGGTGGGGCTGGGGCCATATATGTGTGGGCGCCACCTACACAATACATGTGCGCCCTCATGCACTGCAGAGGCCAGTGTATATAACATTGGTATATGGACCTGTATTATTGAGTCTAGGGCGAGACCACCAGAAATGACCTAGGCTGCTACAAAATGTGGGGGTATCAGGGCTGAGCTGCCTTAAGGTATCTGTATGTACAGTACCATATACTTCACCTATATACACATTACTGACATGGATCTGGGTACTGCAGGACTATTGCCTCCTGCCATACAAGCTGTTCTGTGTGTTGGTGTGCTCAAGATGGTGTCAGTTATGCCATGTTATGTAGCAGTTACAACCCATGTGGTCATAAGACATCTATACCACCTACTGTGTTTGTACAGTGTGTAGATAGAGACTGCTGAACTACACACCTGGAGTACATACTATTGATTGTTAGGTATTCTGTGGCCCAGTGTGTCTTTCCTATTGCACAATGTGAATGGCTTGTCCTGGACAGCAACAGCTGTGAACCTTTCCAGCCTACTATATGGTTGTAACTGGCCCACTGTAGCATCACTCTGTTGATATAGTTGTCAGTGTCTGAACAGCTATATGGCATGGCATGCAGAACTGTAATAGTGCACGATGAACAGTTTCCATATCTACAAACCTGTGGGTGTTGTTTTAGCTATGACCTCTCTGTGGGTGTATGTTACAGGCAACGACTGTCATTTGTATGGGTGGCACAAACAGTGTCCAATCGTTCAGGGGTCAACTGTAGGCATAGTGGCTGTTCCATATTGTGTGCACCTACCACTTATGTATCGTACTGTACATATAACTGCACGTGTATGTGTAGTCACATGTATATGTGCATATATATATATATATATATATATATATATATATATATATATATATATATTTATAAATATGTATACCTGTATCTGTATATCTGTGTCTGTGTATCTGAAGCCTGGTAATGTTGATGGCTTCCACATAATACATTCCCCATGGGAGTCAGACTGTACTGCATGATATGTTACCAATAACAGCCTGACATCATACAGGTGGGATGTAGTACAGGTAACATTGTGTGCCCATGTTGTCACTGGCCCTAGTTATGGGATCTCCAACACTTGGTAGTGTATTGCAGGGTGGACGTGTTTGGCTGGGGGGATGCCTATTTGTACAACTCGTATAGTGTGTGGTGCCTCTCAACCCCATTAACGTAACATGCAGCCTGTTACACTCTGCTCCCTAACAGCTACATGTACCTTGCAGTACCAGCACAACAGTGTTGTACCAATGGGTCAGTAGACATGGGAAGCCCATTGAGGTCTGCCACATGTGTGTATATGTAAATATCTGTAGGGTACATCAGTCCAAGGCCACATACTCCTATTACGATACACATTGCCACACAGTAGTACAGATATTGTTGTTGTCGCCCATAGGTGTGGCAACACAATGCAACACCCTACTATGCCTATGATGTGTGCATCACATGCATATCCCTGTGGTACCACTGTTGTGATATGCAATGGGTTTTTTTTTGCGTCATGGCCAATGTGTGATAGTGGGTATGTCAGAGTATCAAGATGGGTTCTAGTGTGTACAATATCCAGTGGGTGATGTGGGTGCTATGTACAGTGTCTTTACACCATGGTACACCTGGTATATGGCCCACATACCACTCTCAGGTGGCCAATGTCACCATCACCCACACAGGTAACAGATAAAAGGATACAGCCCAGTTACACATGTGCTGTGTGCAGCCTACCTGTAGCACATTGGACACATGGACTAGTTAGTTAGCAACTATACAACCAGGTCCCTAAGATGTGTGTCTACCTGTTATGTGTCAGTCAATGTGAATATGATGGTATGACACACTATGTATTCTCCATATACAAACATTACATCCCCCATTACCATATTGTATGGGTCTGTGGATCGGCTGCATGTAGCATGTGACCTGGTACACACCTCACCCTACAGTTGGTGTCGAGTGTGCAATGACAGCCATACAGTTCAGTAGCACTACATACCTGGGTTGGGGTCTAGACACAGTGTCACCAAGTAAGTATGTGTGTGTATGTGAATGGGTTGACATAAGGGTGCAGATTATACCTGTACCAGCAGGCCACCAGTCAAGTTTGTACGGCCAATAACTGTTATACATACCTGTGGCATGTGTGCAATTATACATCACATATGTCATGGCCATGATGTCATCACACTGACATAACCCTGTGGAATATGACTGAGGACCATCCTCTTGCTGACACATGTATGCCTGCAGCACAAATGGATGACAGTATGGGGATATCAATTGGTGTTACCAACAGCTGAGATGCATCTTAGCTGCATGGCTACACTACCTGACATGTATGCAGTACACATTACCCCTGACTACATTCTACACTGCAGTACATTGCGGTACTCTGTCACAGTCACCATGTGCATCAGAACCATGTTAGCCTGTCCCTGCATCAATGTTATGGATGACAGGGATGTGACACATATGCACAGGGTGTGTGAACGTCATCTTAACTGCATGGCTACACTAACTGACATGTATGCAGTACACATTACCCCTGACTACATTCTACACTGTGGTACATTGCGGCACTCCATTACAGTCACTGTGTGCATCAGAACCATGTTAGCCTGTCCCTGCATTGATGTTATGGATGACAGGGATGTGGCACAGGTATCATCATATACAGAGTGTGCGTTGCAAGTGTGCCAAAGGACAAGGGTGGTCCAAACATGTGTCACCATGTGTGTGGGTGAGGTGTGTGATTCCTTGATTGGGGCATGGTGATGTGGTGTGTGTCAGTATGGGGTCACCCTAGATGTGGTTGTATAGTGTGTGGATATGCATGCACACAGTTCCGCCATATGGCTGCCCTATATGGGTAATGTTGGACAGCTGCAGACCATACCTGGCAGGGTGTGCAGTTCACTGCCTCCAGCCACAGACACACTGACTGTGCCTGCCAGGGGTTCCATGGACACGTGCAGGTACAGACTTTGAGATGCTACTCTCCCCTGATGATGACATATGTTCGCTGGAACCATGTCCCACCTGGGGCTGGCCAGGGCCATGTGCACAAGGCCTGCTGTGGTGTGGTGTGGACAGCAGGCCTGTGGTGTGCTGGGGCTGGTACTGCCACTATGGGAACAGCTGTGCATTCTGGCATGTCCACATTGACCGCCAGCTGCTGGTGTCTCTGGCCTATGTCCACACGGCTGTTGCACTACTCCCACCACACGTTCTAACACAGACATACCACGGTCGAGGAGGCCAACAATCTCACCCCACCATCTATCCATGACCTCATTATATTCACGGAAGACACCAGCGAGTTCATGGAGGTTGCCGCTTACAGCTGCAAAAGCAGACCTTTGCAGCCTCAGGACCTGTCTGGTGTGCATTTCCATATGTGCCTGTGCCTCCATTACATCCTGAAACATGCTCCTGGTGGTACCAGTTGTGGTGCCTCTGCCAGGGGCATGATGACCTGTGGTCCTGGCTTTCCGGACATCTGGCTATGCTGACTGTGACCTGACACAGTTGGTATGGACACCACACTTTCCTGGTCATTGCCACCAAGTGCCAACTGTCCCTTTGCTATGGTCACATGTGATGGGGTTTGTAGGGGCACTGTAACTGTGTGCGGGCTTGTGGTAACAAGGAGGGTGATGACACATGTTGGCACAGTGTCAGCCTCTGATAACCCCACCTGTGCCTCACCTGTACCTTCATCATCATCGGTATCTGTAGGGACACCTACTTCAGTTTGCATGCAGGAGGGACCCTGACCCACCTCACCACCTGTGGGGGAAACAAATACACACATTAAAACCTGTACAGCAGTGCATAACAGTACACATACTCACACACACTCACACTGACAACCACCTTACTACATCACTTTCCCTGAGTTTACAGACAGTCCCACAGTCAGTTGCATATGTTCCCCATCATGCATGGCACTTGCTAATATACATGCATCACTACAGCCCATTAACATATCATTCCTCTCCATGCCTACATGTGTGGTTACCACACCTGACCTGTTACTCCATCACCTCCCTGACTTGGGTGGAGTAGGTTGTACATGGCCTCACTGCTGTTACCCTGTATTACCCTGTGTATGGGCAGTAATGGTGTACAAGGCCCCTATATGGTTGGGGCTGCTACATTCACTACATATGTCACATGCCAGAGCCTCATACTACAGTCTTGTTCAGTCCATGCCACAGCTGCTGCACAAGCGACCCATCATGCGGACAACAGTACTACCTGAATATACTCACTGATGTGCTATGGTAATTACCCATTGCATTTGTAGTGCTGCATATGTGAGTAGCAAGTTACCTATCTGCTGCTGGCAATATAATGTGTATATCTGGTATGTACTGCATCTCCCAATGCATGCTCCATGTTACAGACCTTGTTATGCTATCAGCTGTTCTGTGTTCACATACTTGACAGGTTGTTCTGGTGTCCCACGTCTCACTCCGTGTACAGCACAATCCCAAGGAGAAATACCACCATGTGGTCAACCCCACTATCACCTGTGCATACATGGACACACACCCACACATACACACACAACTGACATGCAGTGTCCACACTCCACTAGCCTGCACTTACAAACACAACTGAGACACACACACACACACACACACACACACACACACACACACACACACACACCACACTCCTACATGTGGAGTTGCACAACATTTGTACACACAGTCCTCCCATTAGCCTTCTGTCAACATGCATTACATATGGAGCTCAACAGCATGCAGTGCAACTATAGTGACATCATGCTAGTGGCAGTATACATGTGTGCGAGGCATGGGCTTTGTTGGTAGGTGATGGCCCTTCCCCTGTGTTAGCACTGCACCCATGTACAAAGTGTTACTGTGGACCTGTTCTGCACCCTGCCTTGTACTGTGCACCATACCTCACAGGTGTAGAAACCATTGCTGCATCTGTAGTACTGTGTCAGTTATGTCAGCTCCAATGCTCACAGCCCCTATGTGTTATAGCAACTCATACCTGGGATGATATGTAAACAGCTATCAGTTGTGGATGCCTGATGTCTGCGTTACAGATCTCAACATCAGCACTGCATGTATGACCAGTACATGACTATTACACTGACAACCAGCGGACCTTACCATGGCTGTGAGGGGTGCCCTACACATGCCCCAGACCTCTGCATGGTTGCAAGGTCTACTCATGTGCACATCCCTTGGAGTGCACACCCTGCTGTCACGAGTGCTGTGGGGTCAGGGTTACATCTGCAATGTTTACCTAACCTGATTGTGTGCAGCTGCAGCCATGGTGGTGTTGAGTCACACATGTCCCTACTGTAGGCCGTGTGTCCTGCCACACATCACATCCCTGTGGACACATTGCACATTGACAGGATGTTAGTTATCTTGCATGTGTCTGTTGTACCCTTCCAATACCCCAGCATGGTCTCTACTGTGATTCAATGCATTTCTCAGCAACAGAACATGAACATGTACAGCATGCAGAATGTGTAGGTGTGTTAGACATGTGCATGGGGGATATCCCATAGCTATTACATGCCCAGTTTATAATCATGCATGAACACGAACCATACTCACCAGCTACAGTCTGCTGCCATGGTGGTATCCTGGAGGGACCTACATAGGAGTGTGAGAAAGCTGATGTCAGTGGCCACAGCTGTGGCATTCATAAAAGGTAAGTGCAGCATGACGTTACATAAACAGTAGAATTACACAATATTACAGCTTATACACAACTGTTTATTACTACTAGACAGCAGCAGACTATGTATATGATATCTCACTTTTGCATGATGTACCTGTACAGCTGTAGATGCATACACATGAGTGGGGTACCAATGTGCCTTGGGGCCTTACCTGCATGCTCCTCAGCTGGTGTATCATTGGCACCCACTTCCAAGATGTGCCCTGCCAGGTGTTGATGCTGCAGGTGGACAGGTGCCACAAGGCTGCTGAGAAGCTCCTCCACACAGGTGAGGGGTGGATGGGCTGGTTGCCCCCATTGCAAGGTGGTCCCCTCTTACAGCAGCTGCATGCCAACATACATGGTGAAGCAGATCAGTGCAATGATGCCAGACCTGCTCATAGCTGTGGTTATGTAGTCCAACATCATTGACCCTGTGGACTAGCTCATTCCATAGGGTGGTCCTCTCCTGCTGGTCGTGGGCTGTATGGCCAAACAGCAGTACTTAGTGCTGTACCAGGTGATCAAAAATGATCATTGTTTCAGCAGCACTGCACGTGGGAAGACGACTATGCAACATGTTTCCTGGAAGACATAAGGATGGAAACAGGTCTGAGCCACCCATACAGCAGGGTTACCATAGTTCTCAATACACATATTTGTCTCCCCCACCATATCAGCTACAACAACTGTTCACAGACTGCAATTGTTATGTCAGCTGCTTACCTACCATTGGGACATATGTTGCATTGTACCAAGCTTTGTGCTATGTGTTTGTAGCCATGCTCACTGCAGGGACACTTATCTTTGCTGGCCTGTTACAGACTATTTCACCTGCATGCCATTGTCAGTGCCACTATATATATGTGTATAAATATACATCTATGTACATATATGTGTAGATATATGTTGTACGTTGTTGATATACCTATGTCTATATGAGTGTCTGTATCTGTACACATACATGTCACATTCCGTATCACACAAATATGTGGATTGCATACGGACATCTGGTCCCCATTCTGTAACCGTCTTTCATTCACAGCTGCACTGATCTGCCTTGCTGCAACACAGACAGGTGCTACATGTGAACAGAGACTAACATTAGGGTGGTAAATATGGTGTGAGATTGCTGGTATGCCTATTACACACCTATGGCATTTGTGCATGCAACATTACACATTAACATGACTGTCCTGCAAGTGGTGTGCTCTGACAACCATGTGTCTATCATGACGGCAGTACATATACCAACAGCTATTGTCCACACTAACATAACATACACAGATATTATGGCTGACATCTTTGTCATTCATTGCTGGTCTGCACAGTTCACGGGTATGTCCAACTGCTTACAGGGACAGACAGTATTGTCCAGAGGAGTTGTTCAGCGGGACATCATTACAAGGACAACTACAGATGGCACATATCAAACATTCTACATCATATATCCTATTAATCTATACCACATACTACATTAAATTACATACAGTTATGTTTTACATAACTTTTATTCTTTGGATGGGTGTGGCACCTTCCCAGTCGTGGCTTGTAATTATTTGTTTCCCACTGTGTGAGTTTTGTTTTATAAAAGTTTTTGTTCTTTCTCTCTCTCTCTCTCTGTCTCTCTCCCTTTTCAGTAGAGCGAATGAGTTGGTTTGAATGGATGTCAGCATGGTTTTTGTAGGTGATGCATATGATCAGGTGATGGGCTCTGCACCAATTGGTGTGCAACAGTTGCTGACTGCGTGCAGCCTGCTGTGTAGTGATTCAGTTAATCATTGTCATGGCAACCCAGTACTATAAATTGCTTACTCATGTGGGCATTGTCCCTTCAACTTTCCAGTATGGAGGACATCCTTCCTGTATGTGGGCAGCAGTGTTACAGACAGCAAGTTGCAGTACCTATTATAGTGGTGCTTGCAGACACAGGACAACTACACAATCTTAAGAAGTTCTAGACCTACAGACAGAGTGAGTAGTGTTGTTATGTGCTTTGTATATCGCTGGTCTTGCAGTGTTTGCGTGTACATAGTAGTTTAGGATGGAAGGCAGCCTGTGTGCATAGCTCTCAACAGTGGGTCTATCCACATGATGGCCAGTGGATTGTCTGTTTGCTTTTGCCTGAGCACCACACAGGTCTTGTCCTAAATAGATCTCTGGCAATCTGTCTGTTGCGTGCTATCAGTACATGGCTACTTCCATTTGTGCTCCTGATGTGTTATTCCTGCATAAGGGTATGTTGCAAACAATCCTGTAACACCAGCAATTTGCAGGATATGTAACAGCAATATTACGAGTATGGCCCTGTGTTCCTGCCTCTGTCCTCCACATATATGGCTGGCTTTGTTCTGCTGTGATATGGTTAGGGGTTGTTCGGTATTGGCCTATCATAATTTACTGCTAGCATTCCTGCTATCATCCCAGTCATATTGTGGACTCCCACGACATTTGTTGGTCAGGGTCTATACATGTGACAGATATATAGACATTATCACAGATAATAAATGCCCCCTAGGCCTTGACTACAGGGTATAACTGGCAGCTGCTGAACTACATCTGTTATTGTGTATTGTTACCTATCTTGATGGCAAATCCTTTCTCTACAGTTGTATGAATTGACGAGCTTGGTCTGGACAGCATAGTATGTTATATATCCTCACTGTCTGCATCTACTTTTCTGTGTGTGCCTTGTATTCCTCACTGATTAAATAAGTCCAGATCTATGTGCTGTTGGTAATGGCATACATTACTGTAAAATACACTATTAAAGGTTGTCTGTGTATACATGTCCTTTGAATAGTGAGTGGGTCTATGTATAATACAGTACTCCTGTTCAAGTGTAAATGTCATTTAGTAGGTTATAGAGCAAAATGATGTTATACCGATTTCACACGGAAAATAGAATGTGCTGCAGTGGGACTCGAACTGAGAATGCGTGCGCATTAGGCGGATGCTCTGCCCACTACACTATTGCAGTTCTGCTTAATTTGCATATTTCTATCTTAATGTCATACCCATGCTCCCTTTCTCTAGCCCCCAAGCTCCACGTACACAGCATCCATCCATTCTCCAGTTGCTAATCCTGCCATACCACACCTCCACACATTTCCCTCTCTGCACGTCTCAGTACTTCTCCATTTTACTGTCTCAGTGCAACCAACTGCAGACCCTTCATCTGTTTAGTCCACGAATGTTTGAGCCTTCCCTTCATCCACCTCCGATACTGGTGAAAACATCATTGTGACCCACAAAGTCTGGTGCGTCCCACCAGGGACGTTCCTGTTGTTGTGTCATGAGTAGACCTTGCTGGTCTACACTGTTTCTCCCACTGGTAGCATCCTGCCAGGCTTTTGAGAAGCAGCTGTTTGCTCACACACCAGACCAGCCTCATCTCCCGCTTCTACAGATAAAACACCGCCCCACGGCATGCCCCATTTTCCATTCCTCTCTTCAGTATTATACAAGACTACTGTTCTCACAGTATGCGTGGACAGGCACAGTTCATTGATACTCACAGACTGCTCAGAATACTGTGACTGAGCACTGTGCACATGTTTCCTGGTATTAATGTGGAGGGGGGTTATGTGTGGTGGTGTGGTAGCTATGGGTCGGTAACCAGAGTATGGATGGTGGCTGCGTGTGTGCTGCGGGTTGGGGGAAGCAGAACTGTGGGTTATGCATGTATGGGTTGGGGATGGCCTTGGTTGGATGGGCCTGTACTGCTTGGCCCGCCTAGTGGGTGGGGGAGAGGGGGATGTGATGTCAACATGTGAAACATTACAGAGGGATAATTTAAATCCCTATTTCAATGACTCATGTACAATACAATGAGCTTGGTTGTGTATTGCAGGGTGGACGTGTTTAGCTAGGCTGGGGGTATAGCAGTTCGTACATGACGTATATTGTTTATGGCCTCTCAAGCCCATTCATGGTACATGTGGACATATATGTGTCTGCTAATCTACCATTGCTATCTACAGATGTGTGGCCGTATATACCTCTGTGGGTATATATATATTTGCTGACATATTTCTAACTATGTTCGTATATACCTACGGAGACATATATCTGCGTACATACATGTAACTTGCTGTGTATATGTGGACATATAGATGTTGACATATATATGTGTAGTTGTTGGCATTTGCATGTATATCTGTGCATATATTTGTATATATATATATATATATATATATATATATATATATATATATATATATATATATATATATATATATCTGATATATATATATATATATATATATATCTGATATATATATATATATATATATATATATATATATATATATATATATATATATATATATATATATATATATATATATATATATATATAAAACTACAACTATAGATATGTTGTATCTGTTTAGATAGTAATATATTTGCACACACATGTCCGTCTAGCTGTAGGTATACATTCCCTGTGCTGTTGCATGACTGGACTGGATGATATGTTTCTGCCATCTTATCTGTCATGGCTTAGAGGTAAATCCCTTTTTCTATGGTGTGCAGGGTCCTTTGTTCGAGCTCTGCAGGAGCTGTTTATTTTGTTGCTGGCCAGAACATGGGCCATTGGGTACAGAGTGAGTATGGCACATTAAAGCAGTTGTATGCGGGTGTGCGTGGGTTTGCATGGAGCTAAGCACTGCTAACCTCCAGTTTCAGTTTCTAACACTCAGCTTCTACTTTGCTTATTCTGTGTAGGTAATGCTTACCCCCACGATAACGCACTTAAACATGCTTACTAGTGCTTATATATGCTTACTACTGCTTATTTGTGCTTAAACCTGCCTACTAGTGTCTTATTCGATCTGACACTGATACGCCACATGTGCATATCTTGCAGTATTCCAGTTCATATATTTCTGCTATTTTGTGGGTCTTGCAACAAAAATATTGTTCATAATGTGCTTTGCAGTGTAAAATAGACTGTGCTACAGTGGGACCCGAACCAGGAAAGCCTGCTCATTGGTTGGATGCTCTGTCCACTATACTATTGCAGTTCTGCTTAATTTGCATATTTCTACCTTAATATCATACCCATGTTCCCTTTCCCCAGCCCCCGAGCTCCACGTACACAGCATCCGTTCATTCCCCATTTGCTAGCCCAGCCATACCACACCTCCAGACATTTCCCTCTCTGCACGTGTTGGTACTCCTCCATTATATTGTCTCATCCCAAGCTTCAGCAGGCTCTTCATCCGTTTAGTCCACGTACGTTTGAGTCTTTCCTTGATCCTCCTACGATACTGGTGGAAACATCTATGTGACCTACAAGGTTTGGTTCGTCCCACCAGGGATGGACCTGTTGTTGTGTCACGGGTAGACTTTGCTGGTCTACACTGTTTCTCCCACTAGTAGCAGCCTGCCAGGGGTTCGGGAAGCAGTGGTTTGCTCACACACCGGGCCAGCCTCATCAACTAGTTCTGTGAAACCAACGGCCCAGGTGTGACATTCTGTGCAAGAAGCATGCCCACACACCCCCACTGCGTGCACCGTTATTCATTCATCTCTTCAGTATTATGCAAGACTACTGTTCTCACAGTATGTTTGGACAGGCACTGTTCATTGCTACACATAGACTGCTCAGAATACTGTGACTGAGCGATGTGCATGTTTGCTGGTATTAATCTACATACCTACATACATGTCCTATACTGCTGAATAACTGTGCTGGATGTTTGTGATAACAGCAGCTGAATGTGTATCTGCCATGCCTTAGTGGTAACTCACTTAGACTATACTGTGTAGGGTGGGGGGGGGTTGGAACCTGGGAGTACAGATTACTTTGTTAATGGGCACGATGAGAGCTGTTGGCTACAGAGGGCCTAAGGCACTGTAGAGGAAGTGTAGGCGGGTATGCTCTGGTGTGCGCGAGGCTCAGATTGGCTCAGATCTGCTGACCTCCGGTTACAGTGTCTTACACTGGGTTGGCCTCCACATTACTTAACAAATGTGGGCATTGCTTACCATTACCCAAACAAACATACTCCTGCTTGCTGCAGCATACCCCAGTGCTACTTCATGTATTTATTTCAAATTTGTTGTCTGGGACAATCCGACTGGATGCTTCGCCATTGTAAGCAGTGGCCTGGGGAGTGTAGCTCCACAGTAATCCCCAGCTACACATTACACATAGCACTGAGGTGTATACATTCATAGAGAGTAACAGACGTAACATAGTTACGTACCACATTCTTCATGCTTAATTCACATTAACATGTCGGTATTATACGTGCAAAGGTCTGGTTTACATGTCAGGTATGACTGTTGACATATGTCAGTTTAAGGTGAACTGTGATTCCAGTTTAATGGTTCCAGATAGGCTACACTCAGGTATTCAGGTTAGGTTTAGTTATGCCATACCTGTGTGTTAGAGTAGAAGTGAATAGTAAAGGAGTAGGTAGGTCGGTAGAGGGGGGACATTGTAACTGTATAGTAAGCCGCTGATATGATTGGTGTTGGAGCAAAAGGGAAGGTATGCAGGATGTTGGGATTTGTATGCGGACAGGACAGGAGGTGTTGATTTCACTAGCTGGTGTAGGGGAATGGAGTGTTATTTGGGTGGGGATTCGCCAGGTGGTGAGCATGTGCTGCTCCAAGTGTGCTTGAGGTGTTCCTTCATGTGTTATTTACATGTGTCGTGTGGGACAGCTGAGATAATACACGTGGGGTAGGGGGTTCCAGATTCTGCCAATATAGTTGGGGAAGAGGGTGACACCTACCTGTGACTGTGAACAGTAGTAGTAATGACTACTAGGTAAGTGGTGTTAATGGGGCACACAGAGGGGCAGATAGTTGAAGGAATGTCCAGGGAGGCTGACGGGAAGGTCCACAAGTGGCCATTTCTTCTCCAGCAACAGCTGTGTATATACACTGCATTTGGAGATAGGTTTGGATACTCACACCCCTGAGTGTGGGTGAGGACAACAATAATACCTTGTGATGCCAAGTAGTTTGGCTTACATGCCTACAGTGGGTTGTTGCGACCATGTGTTCTGTGGTGTTATTTAGTGGGATTTGCAACAATACATCTGGTAATACCATACTTTGCCATGTAAAACAGGCTGTGCTGCAGTGGGACTCATAGCGGGAGTGGCTGCTTGTTGGGCGGCGGCTCTGCCCAATGAACACTATTTCTTACATCCCTGGGGCGGTACGAAAAGAACTACTCCAGCAAACACCTGCATGCCTAGACCCATAATTACATACCCACAGCTCCCCCACCCACACTTCCTCTACAGCACTCATCCTTACTCAGGGTGCAGGTCAGGTCTAAGCACAGCACTACACACTGCCCACTCTCCACTTCACAGGACCCATCTCATACGTTGTCTCGACCGATGGGTCATCAGGTTTTCCCACCCTTGTAGTCCGGGTACATACGTGCCCCGCCTTGATAGGCCATTGCACAGGCGTCCTTCTATAACAAGACAATTTTTAGGGTATCCCGCAAGGGATGATACTGTCTCTGTTGCAAGATTAGACTTCTTGGGTCCACTGTGTCCCCCCCAGTTGTATCCTGCCTGTGGTCTGGGGAGCAGTGGATTGTTTACATTGTTTGTGTGTTTGTTTGTATGTTTCCCTTGTCTGGCTGGGGGGGGGGTTGATGCTATGTGGTACACGTTTGTTGATTGGGCCCCCAACCTCCACTGGCATGGCCTGTGAACATATGTCATTCTTAAGTGCTGTATCATATCATAGCTATATGTATATCTACACACACCCACACACACACACACACACACACACACACACATATATATATAGATATACTTCCGCGGTTGTGCAGCGGTAGCGTTGTTGCCTCACAGCAAGAGGTTCTCCCGTTTGATTCTCAGCTGAAGTGCAGGGAGTGCCTTCTGTGTGGAGTCTGCATGTCCCCCACGGTTGGATGGGCATTTGAAAGACATGCGTAAATGAGTGTGCCTTCACTGAAGGTTGAACGTCGAGCTGGCATCTCGGCGTTCGTGAAAATCTACTGCCAATCATTAGTGGACCGGAGTTCCACTGTGGCAAACCCTAACCGGGAAAACCGGGAAAAGCCAAAAGACAACAACAACATATATATATATATATATATATATATATATATATATATATATATATATATACGCACACACACATATATATATATATATATATATATATATATATATATATATAATACATATATATATATATATATATATATATATATATATATATATATATATATATATATATATATATATATATATATATATATATATATATATATATATATATATATATATATATATATATATATATATATATATATATATATATATATATAAAACGACGTGGATGTATGGGTGGCTGCATATGTATATATCTATATGTGGGTATTTATATATACGTCTATCTATGTCTGTATACATTTGTACTAAAGAGAGGGGGAGGTATGTATCTATATAGTTATGGGTATTCATATACAAACACATATACCTCTACATATTTAGCTACATATCCTGTAATGTTGACTGGTATTGCTGGATACTCTGTTTCATGTGCATACTGGTCAACCTTGTGTGCCACGTATGCTTTGAGATACCTACAGCTAAATCCGTTAGTGTACACAGAGTCACAAGTGAAATCTATTGTTAATACCAGGAATACATTTGTCCCTTGCGGGACAACCCAAACATTGGGTATTCAACCTTCGTCTACACCCAGGGTTATGTAGGTAACCCAGGCTATGTACATGGTCTACAGCATGTGCCGCACCTAGGATGCTTGGGTCGGACATCATACGGGATGGGTTCCTAGGGGGGGGCAATGTGTGGTGGTGTGGTTGCTATGGGCCGGTAACCAGGGTACAGATGGTGGCTGCATGTGTGCTGCAGGTGGCGGGAAGCAGAACTATGGGTTATATATGTGTGGGCTGGGGATGGCCCTGGTTGGATGGGCCTGTACTGCTCGGCCCCACCTAGTGGGTGGGGGAGAGGGGTATGTAATGTCGATATGTGAAACATAACAGAGGGCTAATTTAATTCCCAAGATCATTGACAGATGTACAATACTGTGAGCTTGGTAGTGTATTGCAGGACAGACGTGTTTTGCTGGGCAGGGGGGTATGTAAATTCTTACGTGACATATATTGTTTGGGGCTTTTGAAGCCCACTGACAGTGCATGTGGACATATATGTTTCTGTTCATCTACCATTGGCATCTACAGATGTCTGGCCATATATACCTATGTGGGTATATATACTTGGTTACATATTTCTAACTGTGTCGGAGTATACCTACGGAGACATAGATCTGCGTACATATATGTCACTTGTGTATATCTGATCATATAGATGATGACATATATATGTGTAGTTGTCAGCATTTGCATGTATATCTATTCATATATTTGTATATACACACACATATATAGATATATATATATATATATATATATATATATATATATATATATATATTTATATATGTATATATATATATGTGTGTGTGTGTGTGTGTGTGATGACATCTATAGATATGTTGTATTCATTTAGATAGTGATATATTTGCACAAACATGCCCATCTAGCTGTAGGTATACATTCTCTGTACTGTTGCATGACTGGGCTGGGGTTATGTTTCTGACAACATACGATTTCTGCATATCTGGCATGTCTTAGTGGTAAATAGTTTTGTGTATGGTGTGCATGGTCCTGGGTTCCGGACTTGCAGAAGCTGTTTGTTTTGTTGCTGGGCAGAACATTGGCCATTGGATACGGTGTGCTTAAGGCACTTCAAAGTGGTTGTAAGCGGGTTTGAGCAGAGGTAAGCACTGCTGACATCCAGTCACAGTGTCTTACACCCAGTTAGCTTCTCCTTTGCTTAATCTGTGTCAGCAGTGCTTAACCCCGCACAAACGCACTTGCACACACTTATTAATGCTTACATATGCTTACTACTGCTTATCTGTGCTTACGCCTGCTTACTGCTGACTTATTCATTATGATACTGACTCTTCACATGTGCATTACAAATATTGCTTATACCATGCTTTGCCATGTAAAATAAACTGTGCTGCACTGGGATTCAAACTGGGAATGCCTGCTTGTTGGGCAAGCAGTCTGCCCACTACACTATTGCTGACATGTTTAATTTGCATATATCATCCTTGTTATTCTCTTCAGCCTTTTGGGCTGCTTTCACCATGGCTGAGCAACGGGCACACCCGCACACCTACGGTTAGCTGTACTCAGAGCTTTAGACAACAATACGGGGGTTTCTTCATTTTACCTTTATGTCTTGTTGCTGTTGTATGCATGGGAGATTGTTGGTGGGGATATGCAGACACCTATGAGTGGCCTCACTCATTTATTTACACTTTCTGCTGTTCTACTTTGCAGGGGCATGTTTATTCTAAGTGCTCTGCTCTCAGACACGCCCCCTGCAGTTGTACATGCTCCATGTATGCCTAGGATGTCGGGCAGCGCACCTTCATTAATATGCATGGCGCTCTGCCGTCCTGCTCCTAAGCAGCCGCTTCCGTGCAGGACTACACTAGTCCTGCACGGGAGATTAGTAAATCCGTGGGAATCTGAATGTCTATTATTAGTATAAAAATGTACATGGTATGTAATAAAGCATTTTTTGTGTTTATTTCTGTAGTGTAGTTGATATTTGGGAACAAGTATTGAGATACCAAGTTTCAAGTGCACTGGTGCAGGTAATACATGACTACAGTGTAAATATGTGTTCAGTCATTAGAAAGTGCCTTCCTTTGGTTGTGTTTTTGCATGGACTTTAATGGGATGAAGACTAACTGGGTAGTAAGCATAAGTAAAACACACTAATAATCACTTTCCATAGAGCACTACTGAGCAGCTGGTTTGCACAGTAGATGGCTAAGTGTTTGCACATGTGAGATACAGATTTAAGGACTTTCGTTGAACCTGAGAAGTATTTATCCATACTGGCTATGGTGTACACAGCTAACAGATTCTATGCTGTTCATAACCAGCTGATATTGGATGTGTTGTGTCATAAATTGTATAACATTAAAAACGTATGTATACTGCTTTCCTTATTTACACATAGCTAAGCAATGAGCAAACATGGGTCTCTATTTCATTCAAACACACTAAGCAGAGAGGCTTGTCAGTGTGCACTTTGGACAGCACTGAGTGTAAGAAACACACCTGCTGCCTAGCTGACTCTATGACAACAGGTGTATAAGCACCAAGTACAAATGTTAAGCCCAGATGACAGAGTCCAAATGCAGCTTTAATATTTTTAAATATAAATTAATGATGTAGATAAATAACTACATGTCACAATTATCTGAAATGTGAAAGGAAATGACTACAGTAAAGTACTCTATAAAAGCAAATAGTTCTCAAGTGATTTATGTTAACAGTATACATGTGTTGTTTCATATTGATACAGGCATCTGTCTAAATAAAGAGTTTTGTACATCAAATGTTTAATATAAGTGCCTTCATTCTACTTTAACTGTATGTTTCATTAGCACAGCAGGTTTAAGTAGCATTGCAAGGAGGTAACCACAACATGCCACTGGAAGTGAAGAGCCATTCACCATCACTCGGCATTGGTGTGAGATGCCAAACTCTGTGAAAACACAGGGGACAAACAGTAAAAGGCTTCATTGGGAATTTCTTATTCATGTGTGTGGTGTGTGATTTTATTTCTTGGCCAGATTAAATGTGTGAAAATGGGGTAGATAGGAAAGTGGTGAAATGGGGGAGCAAGCAGGGAGAAGAACAAAGGGAAAGCAATATAGGAATGTGCAGGAGGGAATTAGGAAAAAAAACATAGCTATCCACTTCTTCAACAGTGTAAAATGAATATGTATAGAATGTTGGTTGAATTTGGACTGCCACCTCAACAAAGACAGATGACAACAATGCAGTCATTTTGTGTAGCCAAATGGACCAAATAAAGTGTGCGAAGTGTAAAGCTATGTATAGGACTTTTTTTTTTTTTGTGGGGGCAGGTGCCCATTTTTGAGTTTTTATTTCAGTAAGAGAAGAATGTTGGGTAAGGGATGTAGGTATTTCTTGTTCAGGTAAGTAGGGTAAGTAAGGAAGTGGATGCCGACAAACAGGATTACCAAGACAAGAGACAGGGATGGTGATGGATACAACATATTGGGGGACACCATGATTGGCAATAAGGAGGGGAGATTGGATGCCCATGCCCATCAAATGTGGGGACAGAGAGAATCTAGTCCTTGCCCTCAGAACTGTCATCACATTCCCCCTCCTCAGCTTGCTGTTGGAGTGCTTGACGTTTTTGTTTGTCCAGCATTCCAGTGAGTATCTTCCTCATCCAGCTTAGGCGTGCATCAGTGGTGCCTTTCACGACCTCATGCACCAAGCCTGGCATCTCCTGGTGGGTGAAAAAATCATCACCTCTGCCAATACTCTTGGAGGGTACCCCTGCACTAGATCCCTGTGCAATGATGCCTGATGTGGAGGGCCCAGGTACTGAAGGGGCGGCAGAAATAGTACTGCCAGGTTGGGTCCTAAATTTGCTGGATGTCAGTGCAGCAGATGTTGGAGGGAAGGCAGGCTGAGCTGCAATTGTTGGCTTAGCTCCCTGTGCTGAAAATCATTTTATGAGCTGGCAGAAACTGATAATATCAGAACGTTGTGAACACACATTTAAAAATAAAAAAAAATAGAGATAAGGGGTGGGATAAGAGAAAAACAGAATATAATTAGTACCATCAAATGTGACATATAATTAATTACTACAATATAAGTACAATAATTTTAATTTTATATTAACTATACTTTTGAACAACTGCAAACTATGACTGATGATTGTTCCAAGCAATTCTTACAATATGCATGTACTGCAGATATGCTTGATTAAATAATGCAGAGTAAGATAACAGCATGGCATATATGCCAGTTTTGTTGAAATTATTATGTAAGATTTGTAAATTATTGTGAGATATATTAATTACTGGTGGAATTTGAACCCACATTTGACTACACTTTTACAATTGGCTTCTACAGTTGGCTTGAGCTGCAGACTGAAGCATGCATATTTGATTTTACAATTAAGATATGCAGGCTTAATTTGCCAATAATATATTGAAGAGCACAATACTTTAGCTAAAATAATGTTATTTTTTGTACTGCATACTGTACATACCCCTTGCATCTCTTACGTCTTTCCAAACGCTCAGCATGGGCATCTCTTTTCACTACTATCTCCTGGGTGGCTGTTAGACAATATAGGGAGAAAAAAGAGGAGAGTATTATGCATACCAGTCTAGGCTATATCCAGTTATCCATCTAATTTTAAATATTATCTGTATACTTACACAACCCTGGGATGTAAGCAGTCAAAAACTCATATAGCCACTGATTGGGTTGTTCCTGCTTGCACCTTTTTAGGTTGTTGTATTAGTGCCTGCATTGATCTCCAGTGTGTGGAATACCATTTGCACTAGAGAAAACCTTGGCCAGACAATTCCAAGCCTTAGATTTTTATTGAGGCTCAGTATAGTCTCCCTGCAGTAGCCTATGGCTGTGGTGCTTCACGAGGAGTACAATGAAAAGTCTGGACTCCACCACACCCCATCTTTAAGCCGTAAATTGGGCCCCTTCTCTTCTAGCTACTATCATGTCCATACAGGTCCAACAGGAACAGTTCGAGAGTGTTTTTCCACCTATTTGAGATATTGCATTTTACAGCTAATGCGCAAACCCAAGCAATCATGCCAGCCTTGTTTACACAGTGTTAAGAGGAGAGCGATAGGCCCAGTTTATGAACTAGGAAGGGCATTGTGACAGTTGGCATTAGTTTTTGGTTTCTATGTTGCTGTAACTGTTAGTTGATTTAACTTTGCAGATATGTATTAGGGGTATAAATTTTATGACCCGACACATTTTTTGGTGTCTTTACACACTGATAAAAGAAATTTGTACAATGTGGGATTCAAACCTATGCAAAATAGACAGGCAAAAATACCTTCTTCCATATAGGTGTTTTTTCATCAATGCCATAGAAGAAGTACTTGTCAGACATGCTCATTAATTATATATACACAGGACAGAGTGAGGGGTTAACCATGTATGTGCATGACCTGACAAGGTCCTGGATTATACATTGTGTGTATGTGTAACTATCATTTAAGAGTATAAAGTCCATACAAGCCCAGAAAAGACAATTATAATTACAGAAACATAATTGTCAGTATACCCCCAGTTATACATGTAATCTATAAGAGATCCAGGGCTATACATAGCGATTGTTATTTATAATTATGCTTACATTTTTCTTTATGTCTAAAATTGAGTGGACAGTCATTAATTAAATTGTGGGGGTGCTAGATTAGAACCGTGAGTCACTTGCATTGTGAGAAGCAACTTATACCATTTGCTAAAGGGAAGGTTGGGATACAAATGTATTCTTTACATTCATTACTGTGCAGAGTGCTCATTGCAACTGAGACCTTGTTTGTCATGAAAGTTCAGACAATAAATGTTTAATTGTACAACCATAATTCTGCAGATACATACAGTTACACATATAATATACATCTGGTATCCTGTGTGTGCTCAAAGCACCTCCTAAAGATATTTATACCATTGAGTGATTATTTCTTAATGTTAATTTTTATACAAAGTGAAGTGGAGCAGCTGTAATAAAACTTTTGACTTTTATGTATTAGAACCCAGGCTCACCTGTATTGTAGCCCTTAACTTACACTTACTGTCACAAGAAAAACTGGGCAGTAGCTCTATATTGCCACATTCATACTGTGCAAGTGTGCTGACTGCAGCACAATGCTGCTTAGTGTGTTTACGTGGGGACAAACCACACATGATACAATGTATCTATTTTGAAATTGGCAAGTGTCTCCTTGGTGTTTGCAGTTGTGCTGGACCTGCAGGTGCTGTTGAGCATTGTGCGACACCACTCAGCTGGTTTGTGCAATGATAAGCAAAAGATGAAACAATGCATCTGTTTTGAAATTGACAGGTGCCTGGCGTGCAAATATTAATATTATAAAAAAAAGAAAAGAAAAAATATAATATTACAAAACACATTTAACACACGTTATAGGTTTTTACACATCTCTGAATGTGAATTGTCAGACTACTGAGCCTACCAAAGAGAGTAAGGGTGTCTTAGCTCTCTTTGCCACAAAAGCAGCTTTACAGCAGGAATGAAAATCATTGTGGATATAAGCCTGCCTCATTTCCAGCACAGTATTATAAAGACATATAACACTTGTATGTTGTCAGTTGTTTGTGCATCTGCTGCTTGCATATTTAATGCAATGACTGATCAGACAACCATTTATGAGTATTATTTGCAGCATTGCAGATCTGTCTTCTCTTTATATTGTGTTCATTCTTTTCTTATCTGCGCTGTACTTTCTCACATGCATTCTATAGGGCATTTTCCATCATTGTCCTTAAAGTGAATGACTATTACATGACAGTAATATACAGTTTTTATTAAAGGAAGGAGAGTTTGGCTATTAGCCCACAGAAACTGGGAAGTGTGTGCTGTTCACTTCCATTTCAAAGCTTGCTAAAATTACTTCTATACTTTGTAAGTGTACCCTGGCTGACACATCCACTGCAGGTAGGGAGTCTGAATTGTCATTGTATCTTCCTTCTCCCTCCCACTAATCATTTACAGTTGCAATCCATTAACAACAAACACTGGGTTAGTGCCTGCACTATGTTTATAAGTGCTACATGAAGCCAAAAGTTTGGGATTCGGCAATTTTAATTAGTTCATATCTCATTTCCATCTTCACTATGCTCACAGGCCTGAATCTACACTATAAAACAGTAACAGCGTAGCTAGGGATCTTGAAGATGAACAGAGTTGTGGAGAACACTGAAGAAAATCGCTATTCATCTAGATTTATCTGTACAGAAGCCTTCTCATCTTGCTAAGGTATGATTGCATTTTTCAAGTACATACTAGATGTGTTCACATGTTGCAAGGAAAATATTTTATATATATGCATTAGAAAATGTAAATTTTATCTATATGCACTTCTTATACGTTCACTGTTGGCATAGGCATTTTGTCAAGGCATTTTACTTTCTAAGCCTTATTAAACTTTCATCGCAAGTATTATTGTTACAACTCGGTTATATTACACTCTTCTACATTATTTCATTGAAATGTAATATCCTATATTGTCAATGACTCAGGGATTATTAGGCTTATAAGATGGACCATAGACACCTCTAGGGGACTGCTGGGCACTGGGAGAGGTGAATGGCAATTGTATAAAATTGATTTTCTGCTATAAATGTGTAAACATTTTGTGAGAAATTTTTGAAAACATTTATAACAATTGACTAATGTGTTATTCCTTGCTTGTCATAGCCATTTGCCTATTTTTTGGGGTGGGGGAGGCAAATATCATTTGTGTGTTGCCACAACAAAGGATGTGTTCCAAGAGGCTTACTCTTGAAACTGAGTAGTCATCCAGTTCTTTCTGTGGTAAACAATATGTTACACCATTCTAATTCTTTGTTTTGGATCAAATATTGGTTTGTCCATGAGTGTGATATGGTACAACCACGTAACTTTAAATTTTAATACCTGAACTGTGTGTCGCCAGTGGTTAATATGTAATATGAAAACGTATAGATGTCTATATAAGCAGGAACTGGTATTTGTGTGTTGTATGCTTCATAGGGACACTGATTATGATCTCAGCAGCCAGGAGGAAAGCAGCTGCAGTTGCCCATGAACAGCTGGCTATGGGGGGCTACTACAGAGCTACCACTGACACCAAATGAAGAGTTCGGGTCCACTATCAGAAATCCAGAGGGCTCCATAGGAGGTGCACAACATATGATTAATGTTGGTGCTGATGTTTCTGAGGGTCATGAGGAGAGCTTATCCAACAGACAATAGTTATGTTCAGGTAACAGCAGTACATCTAACCATGGGCAAGGAAAAGCCAGTGCAATTCCTGGCAGAGACAGTTCTCATGATCAAGGATGACGACAATGATGAACTGTTACCTTTACCATACATGTCTCACACCTGTCTGACAGACCAGAATGTAGAGCCAGGACATTATTTGGCTGTGTTCTTGCAGACACTCACACACATACATTTTACCTTGAGTACCCATACAGACACGACATGTGACAGTTACATGTGTCATGCCTAACACTTACAGCTCATTCTGTCTCAGTAGCCATTTGATACATTTTTTTTCTTACTCACATGCACTCACTATCTTTTGTCTCAGCCTTGGTCTCCTGCCTTCTCACAAAACAGCCTGTGCAAATGATGATAACCATGCCATATCCTCGATTTTCTATCTTTTGGATCCAGGAATACACAAGTCTTTTGTCTGATGCACAGGGTGTATAGCTGACTGAGTGCTTAGCATATATGTGTTTGCAATACTCTTGATAATTGTACAAATTTCTTACAGGTTTTTGTTATGTTTGCATCTTTAATGCATGATGCATATTACTTGACAGAAAACACATCTAATGACCTAAGTGAATGCTGTTATATATTTATGTAATTGCTGTAAAAATTACCCACCTTCTACTTAGTTACATTAGGTAGTAATAGCATACAAAGATAAACTATTCATTTCAGTTCTTAGCTATTTATTTTCCTTTTCCAGGTTCAACACTTGCCTTGGGAGTCCAGAAGTTACAAGAGTTTTAATTTGGGGCTGAGTCTGTGTGATGCTAGCAATACACAGCTCTTTAATGGGTACATAAGGTTGTGACTGTTGCCTGACATCAATGTTACTGCATGTATGTGCATAGGATGAAGGATTTACCCCCTTAGGTGGTGAGCATGTGTGCTATTTCTTGCGTCTTGGCAGGGTGAGGACATATTGTGCATGCCTACATCTGCCTATCCCCACAGCGGCTAGTAGTTCCCCGTCTGACTCCTCACCTCTGTGTGGCTGTGATGACCTTGCCAATGGTAGTGGGATATGTACTACTTTCCCTTTTTGTTCCTGCTGAAGCTGTTTACTCAGAATAATATTGTGATGGATGGCATGGATGGTGACTATTTAAACACAGGTACAGGGACTGTACTGCAGGACTCCCCAAGATGTATCTAGGCACCAGAACTGTGACTTCAGCAGCCCAAACGCAGACTCTGTGATATTCCTTATTTGAGCATGTGCCGCATTATAGCATTCTTCAGTGGGTGTGTGAACATTCCAATAGGCATCAGCCATGTTTCAAGTGCATAACCTGTATTACCTAGTAAATTAACCTGTGAGATATCCTACCTAGCAAACATATGATAGAGTTGGGAGTTGTGCCAGATATGGGAGTCATGGTAACTGCCTGGGTTGCCAGCACACACATTCAAGATGATTCTCTTAGCATTACACATGACCTGGCAGTTAATGGAGTGTAAGCACTTTCTGTTTATGTACACCCTTTCCTGTTCCCCAGGTGATGCTTTGATCTCAATGTGCATATAGTCTATGTCACCAACACTTCAGGGTACTGTGCTACAGGGTAGAACTCTTACATAGTTGTGGCTCTGTCCTCCGGTGTATGGGGAAATGTATGTAGTCACTGGCATGCTGTAGCAAAGCATTCAGGAATGGATGTTATATCCTGGATGCTGATGCCTGTGACACCCCTCAGCATATGCCCTGTTGGTCTCTGGAAAGTTCCTGTAGCTAATATTCTAAGTGCTACACATACCTTAGGATACACTGGCATTAGTTCCCCTCAGTTTGTCCTTGCTATCAGTTGAGGATGACACAAGTTGCAGAGTTCCTGTAGTGAGTCTCTATCTAACCTATAGCGCTCTACAATTTCCACCTCATGCAGACCATGGAAAGTTAAATGGGGTCTAAACACCCTTCTCCTTCTTGGCAGAGGTCTAGTTGCAGCAAAGCAGCATAGACTTTTGCCTGTTGCACAAACACATGAATAAGAGCAACAGCAGCCCCTAACATTCTTTCTGTGTAGAGAAGTTTCCATGGCTGTATTCCAATAGGTTTTGGAATTCTCAGGGAAAACTCTAGTCTGAGTCTTACATGATTGCTTTATAGCTTGTTAAATAGCTCCTCCATCTTGGATTGGTTGATTGGTATACAATTCAGCTGCTTATGTTGCAATTAGCATGCCATGATTTTTTCCATGTTTGAGTAGCTCAACATGGTGTGTAGATCCATTTACTGCATACAAAATGGTAAGCAACATGTGCACATCATCCAGCAACACACATATGGTTTTAGCGGACCATGTAGGCTTTACTGCATCCACACCATAGTGAGTCAGTGCTGGCACAGAAACACAAACATTTACAAATATTGTGGTATGAAATGAGAGCAACCATTGTCAATGCACATATACTCTTCTAGACACACTTCCCTAATAACACCTATGATCAGAAAAGACAACAATCACATGATGGCTGTACTCTTCTACAGTTTTCTATCAATTGTGTTTCAGTCAAATGAGTCTTCAAGTCAATTGTGCACGACCATTTGTGATTTGGTCAGTGGTATTCAATCAAATGCCATAGATCCACACACACACACACACACACACACACACACACACACACACACACACACACACACACACACACACACACACACACACACAATATAAAAAGTATACACACCCCTGTTAAAATGCCAGGTTTTTGTTTTTTAAAAAAAAATGAGACCACAATAAATAATTTCATACTTTTCCCACCTTTAATGTGATCTATAACTTGTAAAATTCAGTTGAAAAACAAACAAATCTGTTAGGGGAATAAATACAAAAAATAAAAAAAGTACAATAAGCTGGTTGCATAAGTGTGGACATCCTTAAACTAGTACTTTGTTGAAGCACATTTTGATTTAATTACAGCATTCAGTCTTCTTGGGTACACACCTGCCATCAATTAAAGAGTCTTGGATTAACCCCAAATAAAGTTCAGCTGTCCTAGTAGGATTTTCCTGACATTTACTCAATTGCCTGCTACAGCAAAAGCCATGGTTCGCATAGAGCTTGCAAAGCATCAAAGGGATCTCATTGTTGAAAGGTATCAGTCAGGAGAAGGGTACAAATAATTTCCACAGCATTGGATATACCATGGAACACAGTGAAGACAGTCATCAAAAAGTGGAGAAACTATGGAACAACAATGACGTTGCAAAGAACTGGATGTCCCGCCAAAATTGATGAAAAGACAAGATGAAAACTGCTCAGGGAGGCTGCCAAGTGACCTACAGCAACACTGAAGGAGCTGCAGGAATTTCTGGCAAGTACTGGTTGTGTACCACATGTGACAACAATCTCCTGTATTCTGCATATGTCTGGGCTATGAGTTAGGGTTGCAAGATGGAAGCCTTTTCTTACACAGAATAACATCCAGGCCCAGCTAAAATTTGCAAAACAATACATCGTCTCCCAAAAGCATGTGGGAAAATGTGTTATGGTCTGAAGAGACCAAGGTTGAACTTTTTGGCCACAATTCCAAAAGGTAGTTTGGAGCAAAAAACAACACTTCACGTCAGCAAAAGAACACCATCCCCATGGTGAAGCATGGTGGTGGTAGTATCATGCTTTGGGGTTGCTGTTCTTCAGCTGGAACTGGGGCTTTAGTCAAGGTGAAGGTAATTATGAACAGTTCCAAAACCTTCAAGCATCTGCTAGAAAGCTGAAGATGAAGAGGAATTTCACTTTTCAACATGCCAATGACCCCAAGCATGCATCCAAATCACCAAAAGAATGGCTTCACCAGAAGAAAATTAAAGTTTTGGAATGGCTCAGCCAGAGCCCAGACCTAAATCCAATAGAAAATCTGTGATGACCTGAAGAGGGCTGTGCACAAGAGATGCCCTCACAATCAGACAGATTTGGAGTGCTTTTGCAAGGAAGAGTGGGCAAATATTGCCAAGTCTAGATGTGCCATGCTGATAGACTCCTACCTAAGAAGAATGAATTCTGTAAGTAAATCAAAATGTGTTTTGACAAAATACTAGTTTAAGGGTGTGCATACTTATGCAACCAGCTTATTGTACCTTTTTTATTTTTTATATTTTTCCCCTAACAGATTTGTTTGTTTTTCAATTGAATTGTACAGGTTATAGGTCACATTAAAGGTGGGAAAAGTTCTGAAACGATTTATTGTGGTCTCATTTTTTATATCATAAAAACCCTGCATTTTAACAGGGGTGTGTAAACTTTTTATATCCACTGTATATATTTATATGTATGTATATATATTAATGTAGCACACCCGCAGGTGTAGCTGAAGAGATATCGGTTCCTTCCTATCAGACTCTGGTGACACCACTATTAGGCCCAACACACCAAGGTGGCAAGAGGGACAGATTTTATTCTAGGTGACACATCTAGTTTAAAAAGGTAGTAGCACAACCATGAACAAATTATTTCAACAGTGTATCAGTTAACAATAAGGCAAGGTGAGATATGCATGCAATGAAAACATACATTCACCCTCTTCCCCAGAACTCAACAGAAGAAGGTCTTGACATTCAAACATGCACAAAGAAGGCAGTAAAGCTTTATAATGCAGCAATACAAACACGGGGAAAAATGCAATGTCATTAAGCAATAAAAGAGTCATAATACAACAATACAGATATGAGAAAATGCAATGTCATTGAGCAGTAAAAATTCTTTAAGGCAGTAGTACTATCATGGCAAAATGCATTATCATTGAACAATAAAGATTTATAGTGCCACAATACAAATATGGGAGAATGCAATGTCATTCAGCATTACTAACACCCTCTACCCCCTTGATCAATTCTAAACAGCCCAACTACGAAACACTCTATTATACCCTGTTCACTGGCTAGTGACTACTTACAGTCTAGCTGCCAGCATGATGGGGCCCAAGTTGCAGCTCATATGGATCCCAGTTATTTGTAATACACAAAACATTTGGGGGCGTCCACAATCTTATAAAAATATAAAATGATAACCAGAGCATCTCACCACTCCGTTGAGAATATCCTAGTGACCAGGCACTGTGGTTCCTCTGATGGGAAAAGTAGAAAAATCACCTGACAAAACTCTGGTAATCATCTATGGCTTCTCTGTACTAGGCCCAAAGAACTCCTTTTCTTGATGAATTATATGCAGGTATAGAACTACTGGTTGCAGACTTCTATCCTGATTCTACAAAGTACCATCAGCCAGGATTTCAGCAAAAGAGAGAAATAATCTTTTACTTCACTTCCCTGTCCCAAAGCACTAGGAAAGAAAACCCAGTCATGCTGCAAGCCCCTTTTTCTACCGCTACCAGTTTTAACCTTCCCTCCTTCAGCTAGTATTCCAGACTCCTCTTTCACTTTCAAAATTGTCTTTCATATCCCTGAAAAGGAGCTCTACCTTGTGATGTAATGGAAAACTAGTCTATTACTTCTACAATGAAATACAGTGGGAGCTACACTCTCCCCCCACTTGAAAATCATGGGTCACCCCAAGAACTGAACAATATTTTTGCATTCAAAAAGTACATTCCACCAAGGGTAATCAGCCTTATGCTTAACTTGGGATGGGGTATCACCACTGGAGTAGGAGGCATAGGGATTATGGGTGCAGACTCTCCAATGAGCTGTGGTCACAGGTTCCTGTGTACTATGTCCCAGACTGTTATATGTAAGTCTCTGTGGGGGCCAAATTAGTCTCTGCAGTTTTGGTTCGGAAGAGACAGCTAAGGAATTTTGCTTGGAAGGTTTGTCACTCACATCACATTCAATGTCCAGTTCTTCAGTAGGCATATTGTCTATTTCTAAGACCTCATCTTTAACTTCACTTCCATTTTCCATAACAGTATGACTGTCCTCAGCACTATTTTCTGAATTTTGCATAGCAGGGCCTCCATCAGTATCAAGTTCTGCAAGAGGTACAGAAACAATACTTAGACTATTGTTTGGACTGGGCTGCTCAAAATGACAAGGAACGAATTCTGGTGTATTTACATTGAGCCCACAGGGTCTTGAACATCCTCATAAAAAAGTCCACTGAAACCCCTTTCATCATCACTGTCCTCCTCTCCTTCAGCAGGAGGAAGCATAAGGTCTTGAATAATGGAGAGGATAGTTCCTCACTGCCTTAGCCTTCTGTATTGCCTTGAGTTAGGCTTCCTCTGAGCCATTCTGAGTTCCGGATTCATGAGTCTCACTGATTTTGCCAACGGCATTAAGTTGTTTCGGTGCCAAGTTTTAGTGGGTCCTTCTTTCCCCTCAGGGCAAACTTGGTAGACTTGGGGATATTAGGTAGCTGAGAACAAATTATGTAAATCTCAGATCCCCAGTGGTCAGCTAGTTTATGCTTTCCTTGTAGTCCCAAATTCCTGTAAAGAACTCTGTCCCCTGGCTGCAAGTCATGCATCTTTACTTTTTTGTCGTAGTGAGCCTTGTTTCGCTGATGTCTTTGTCCTGTTGATTTTTCAGCAAGCTCATAAGCCTGTCTGAGGTTCTTTTTGAGTCTCTCCACATAACTGCCATGAGATTGCACTGGAGTATCATCAGCTGTGACTCCAAAGGTGATGTCAACAGGAATACGAGTTCTCTTCCAAACATTAGGAAGTAAGGTGAGAATCCTGTAGCATCATTTTTAGTACTGTTGTAAGCATGCACCACTGTGGCTACATGTCTACTCCATTGACTCTTCTTCTCAGCAGATAGTGTCCCCAACATGTTTAGTAAAGTTCTGTTGAAACGCTTAGGCTGAGGATCCCCTTGAGGATGATAAGGAGCGGTGCGGCTTTTTTGGACTACCAACAGAGTGAGTAGTTCATGGACAAGATTGCTCTCAAAATCACATCCTTGATCAGAGTGTATCCTTTCTGGCAGGCTATAGTGTACAAAGAACTTCTCAACTAGTACTTTAGCCACTGTAATAGCTTTCTGATCGCAAGTGGGAAATGCTTGAGCATACCTGTTATAGTGATCTGTCACCACCAGCACATTACTGATCCCGCCTTCATCCAGTTCAATGCATAGAAAATCTATACAGACCAGTTCCATGGGTCCACTACTTTCCATTTGACCCAATGAGGAAGCTCTGGTCAGCAGAGTCTTTCTCTGAATGCAATGAAAACAAGTATGACAATAATCCTCAACATCTTGCTTCATGCATAGCCAGTAGAACCTGTCTCATACCAGACCCATAGATCTGTCATAACCAAGATGACCGTGTTCATCATGCAATGACCGGAGTACTACTTCTCTATACTTCTGAGGAAGCAACAATTGCCATTTTTAACTGCCAAGTGCACTAGGAGGTCTCCCATAAACTAGTCCATTCTGTATCTGGAGTTTGTCCCATTCTTTGGCCAAAAGTCTTGCCAGAGGATGAATATCCATGCGAAGCATATTAACTTGTTTCTTCTCTAAAGCAGCTACCACCAGCTGACCTAAGGGGTCTTCTTTTTGATCTCTCCTGAGGTCACTGTTACTCAAAGCTGGTAAGCTTGTGGTATGCTTGCTGCAGACAGACCCAACTTCTGGGCCCAACAGTCAGTGTGTTGATAGTAGGTTGCAATCTGACACATAGCTCTCACCCCTGGTGCTGGAATTTCCACCCATTCATCATTGGGGTGTAAATATCCCTGAGGTCTTCTGGACAGACCATCAGCATCTCCATTTTCATGTCCTGGGTGGTATTTCAAACTGAAATTATAGTTGCATAGAGCAGCCATCCATCTATGGCCAGTAGCATCTAGCTTTGCAGTGGTCTGGATGTATGTCAGAGGATTGTTGTCAGTCTTCACTTCAAATTCAGCCCCATAGAGATAGTCATGCAGCTTGTCCACTACCACCCACTTTAAGGCAAGGAATTCCAACTTGTGTGCAGGGTAGTTTCTTTCTGTGAGGGATAAACTCTGACTGATAAAAGTCACAGGTCTCAGCTTCTTGTCATACTCCTGGTAAAGGACTCCTCCTAAGCCATCCCTGCTAGCATCCACATGTAAAGTGTATGACTTTGTTGAGTCAGCATATGCCAGCACAGGGGCATGTGTGTGGCAATACTTAAACTGTTCAAATGACTCTTCGCACTCAGGAGCCCAACAACTCTCAATGAATTTTTTAGAATCTCTCGGTCCCTTAGGCTTTTTCACAAGGATATCTTCATCTGTTTCATCTGCTTTCTCATCATTTCAGAGCAAATGGTTGAGGGGTCTTGCTATCTTTGAAAATCCTTCCACAAACCTTCTATAGTAACTGCAGAACCCTAGGAAAGATCACAGCTCTGTGATAGTTTTGGGTCTGAGCCAAGATGTCACCGCTTCGACTTTGCTGGGATCTGTGGATATTCCATTTGCAGGCACTACATGTCCCACATAGGTCACTGAAGGTTGGAAGAACTAGCATTTGTCCAATGACAACTTCAGGCCTTCCTTCTCAGTCCTGTCCAGTACCTTGATCAGTCTTTCTTTGTGCTCCTCTAGGGTCCTCCCAAAGACAATTATGTCATCCAGGTAGACTAAGACTTCCAGGAGATGCATGTCTCCAACTGTTCTTTCCATGATTCTCTGGAAAGTTGCCAGTGCATTTGATAAACCTTGAGGTAAGCAATCAAACTCAAAAAATCCCATGGGGGTGATGAAAGCAGTCTTCTCTTTATCTTCTGGGTGCATAAGGATTTGATAGTATCCACTCCTTAAGTCTAGCACACTGAACCACTTACTGTCCACCAGGCAGTTTAGAGCATCTTCAATCTGGGGAATTGTGTACTGGTCTGGAATGGTTCCCTGATTCAGAGTACGATAGTCGACACACATGCGAATTGACTCATTCTTTTTCCTGACAACGACAATGGGAGAGGCATATGGACGTCTTGACTTTCAAATTATCCCTGTGGATTTTAGTTCTTCCAAATGTTTTCTTAAGTCTTCCAGGTCTCCTGGGGCTACTGTTCTGGAATGTTCCCTGAAAGGCCGGTCCTTTTTTACTCTTATTCGGTGTTCTGCACTTTTTGCACAGCCCACATCTAGTTCACTAGTAGAAAAACAGTTTTTCTTTTTCATTAGTAGCTCTTTAACTCTGGTTAGCCACTCAGGGGCTAAAAGACCACCTCCTATATCAATATCTTCCAGCTTTCTCTCGTTGGCTCTGCTCTCATTCCTTGTTAACACAAAAGCAGGTAAGGGAGTGGCAGCATAAATGCTTCCCAAATGCACTTGTGAATGCAGGACAATGGGAGTACTTCCTTTATTTTTCAACCCCACAGGCAAAGTGTCATAAGGATACTTTAACATGTCCGCAGGCCAAATTTCTGGGACTAGTTCCAGCCCCGGTGGCAAGTCACTTTCTGGATCCATTTCCATCATGAGATGAGAGGAAACTGTTTGTCCATACATCCTCACTTTGGCTCTCAAGCAGGTGACCTGACCAGGATGAATTATATGCTCTTTCCCAGACAGGGTCCACACATGACCAATTTCATCTTTCTTACTATCCTTCTCCCTTTGAAGGGCACAGAAACTGGTCTCAGGAGAGAATGGATTGCTGGGTGTTCCTGGGTCAACTGAGGCATTAGCATGCTTCTGACGAGGTCAGCATTTTTCCTCACTAAAATAGATGCTGAATCCTTTTCTTTTGGCCTGGGGCACACAACAGCGAGTGTTCCAAAAACTTCTGTTGACCCAACAACTGAAGTGGAAAATTCTAACTTGAGTGAGACATAACCATCATAAGGGAACTTCGTGTCACTTAGCCCCCAGATCTCCAAATCTTCTAACTTTCCAAGTGGGAAATGCTTTAAGAATTTTTAGTAGAAGTCTCTGTACAGAATGGTCATTTGTGCACCAGTATCCAACAGTGCTTTACTATACACTCTTTCTATTTTTACTGACATGACAGGGGATGGTTCCAGTAGGCCATCCGGTAGTTTCTGTTTCCGGTGTTCTTCGGCTGTACGGCAGTCAGCATGTGGTTGAGGTACCACTGGTTGACCTTGCCATTTTAATGGATAAGACTCTTGCTTAGTAATGCTTTGCGGTCTCAGATGCTGAGATTTTGGTTGAGATGGCTTTCCAATTTTGTTGTTCACCTCAGATGAGTTAGAAGTGTGCATAGTAGGTAGTTTCTCTCCCCTATTACAAGGGTTAGTGTGGAAAGGAGATCCAGGATGCTGTCTCTTGATTTTAGATTTTATGGAGCTCTTTGTAACTGGGCACTCAGCTGGCTCCTTCACTGAGGCTCTTTGAAGTTTCCCTAAATTGCACTAGCCAATAATAGTTCATTCACTCTTTTCAAGTTCTCTGCATTAGGACACTATCGCTTTATATGCCCTGCATCTCCACACCAAAAACAAAATCCAGTAGGAACTCTGAGCATTGGCTGATTTGGTTCTTCCCTGAGTCCTTTTGTGGAGGTTCTAGCTGATGTATTCTTTCCTTCACTTAAAGTTACCACTGCTTTCTGCAATTCTGCAACTGTCTTGATGACTTGAGCTATGGCGTCGGTCAGGGAAGACACCTACATCTGCAACTGTGACACCTCTATATTGCAGACACTCTGGGTCATGACTCCTGTTTGAGTAGTGATCATGGCTATAGGCTCCTGCTGGTGTTCACTCACTGTTTAGTTGCTGTTGAACACTGAGATTTGGCTTCCAACAGGGCTTCCTCTTCCCTCACCTCATTAACCAACTGATAATAAGTTAGAGTCTCATCCCTATTTCTTATCCTCATTTTCCACACAATGGGGTCCATAGCTTGAGCTTCCTGTTAAATTTGTCCGATCTGTACTTGGTCAGCTACGTTTGGATCAACCTCCTTCTTTAGGATGATCTGGTGGAGCATTTTATCTAATCGCTTAATGTAATCAGATAGTTTCTCACCAACTTCTTGGTATGTATGTTCAAACTGATACAGTAGGTCAACAGCCCTCTCGTTCCTTCCAAACACATCCTGTAGTACTCTTAAATAGTCCTTGGCCATGCAATCTTGCTTACCCATCCTTAGATTGCATATGGTATCTGCAGCTAATCCCTTTAGACATTCAGCTATCTGCTGTTTCTTCTGAGATTCTGGGATATCCCACTCCTCTAGGGCTTGTGAAGCCTGATCCATCCAGGATTCAAAATCTTCCTCTCCCTGAGGTATGGGTTGTTTACCAGAAAAGAAACGCAGTTTGCAGTAGCCAAACCCAGTGAATGGCTGTGTACTTCCCAAAGCATTCAAAACTTTAGGCCCTATAATATTTATGGGAAGTGAAGCTGCAGCTTCTGGTGTAAGGTTCTGACCTACTTGGATAGCTTCCACAGGTATTTTCTCTGTTGCTGAGGTAGTGCACTTCTCAGGGCTTTCCACATGGACTGCACTCTCACCTGAAATTTGTACACTTGAAGGTATGTGCTCATACACTAAAGGACTTTTCCATTCTAATAAGGCCAATGTGCTCTGCTTGGTAGGGTCCACAGCGCTGTACAACAAAAATCCATGCCCCACAACTGGCAAGGATCCTATGACTTGACATATTTGCATATCAGTCCATGTGACCCCTGGCAACACCAGAACTAAGCAATTTTCTGACTGAGCACTGTGCTGTTTGCACCACTTATCGGCTACTTCTGGGTTCATGTTTCTGCTGGATTTGCCTTCCACACATACAGGGGAATTGGGTGGAGTCCAAGGCAGTACAGACAATCCCAGATGAGCCCCCAAATATAGGGCACCCGCGGCGTAGCTGAAGAGATATGGGTTCCTTCCTACCTGACTCTGGTGACACCCCTATTAGGCTCAACATACCAAGGTGGCAAGAAGGACAGATTTTATTCTAGGTGACATATCTAGTTTACAAAGGCAATAGCACAACCATAAACAAATTATTTCAACAGTGCACCAGTTAGCAATAAGGCAAGGTGAGATATGCATGTAATGAAAACATACATTCACCCTCTTCCCCAGAACTCAATAGAAGAAGGTCTTGACATTCAAACATGCACAAAGAAGGCAATATCAATGAGAAGTAAAGCTTTATAATGCAGCAATACAAACACAGGGAAAATGCAATGTCATTAAGCAATAAAAGAGTCATAATACAACAATACAGATATGAGAAAATGCAATGTCATTCAGCAATAAAAGAGTTATAATACAACAATACAGATATGAGAAAATGCAATGTCATTGAGCAGTAAAGATTCTTTAAGCAACAGTACTAACATGGCAAAATGCATTATAATTGAACAATAAAGATTTATAGTGCCACAATACAAATATGAGAGAATGCAATGTAATTTATCAGTACTAACACCCTCTACCCCCTTGATCAATTCTAAACACCCCAACTATGAAACACTCTATTATACCTTGTTCACTGGCCAGTGACTCCTTACAGTCTAGCTAGTTGGAGCTTATATGGATCCCAGTTATTTGTAATCCACAAAGCATTTGGGGGGATCCACAATCTTATAAAAATATCCTAGTGACCAGGCACCGTGGATCCTCTGATGAGAAAAGTAGAAAAATCACATGCCAGAACTCTGGTAGTCATCTATGGCTTCTCTGTACTAGGCCCAAAGAACTCCTTTTCTTGCTGAATCATATGCAGGCATGGAACTACTGATTACAGACTTTCCTCCTGATTCCACAAAATACCATCATCCAGGATTTCAGCAAAAGTCAGACACAATCTGCTACGTCAAGTCCCTGTCTCGAAGCACTAGGAAAGAAAACCAAGTCATGCTGCAAGGCCCTTTTCCCTACAGCTACCAGTTTCAGTCTTCCCTCCTTCAGCTAGTATTCCAGACTCCTCTTTCATGTTCAAAATTGTCTTTTATATCCCTGAAAAGGAGCTCCACCTTGTGGTGTAATGGAAAACTACAGTCTATTATTCTACAATGAAATACAGTGGGAGCTACATTTATATATACACATGCAGAATATACACATCTACACATATGCATCATTCATATATCACAATAATGACTGCTAAGCCAGAGAGGCACACTGTTAACTGAAGAAGATTGTTGTGTCAGAAAGTCTGAGTCAGGCAAGCAAACTATTTGCAAGGCAATTAATAGGCATGGCTTGCCTCAAGGATCAAAACCCCTTGAAGGCTTATTTTTTCTGACCCTGAGAGTAGAGAGAATTACTTGAAGTGGCCATTATTCTTATGTCAAGGAAGAAGGTAGCATTGAGAAGAAGCAAATAAAATGTTTAAGGCTAGGAATTCTGAATGTGAGGAGAAGTTTGTACTGGGTGCAAGAGTATTGAAGTGAATAAGACAGTCACACAGTGGGTGAGTATTGCAGCAAGACTGAAAACATGCTGAGATTTAAGGCTATCACCTTAAATTCTTTTGTGGAATACTTACTAAATATGGTAATGCTTAATATAATTTCTAGTTTACTCATGGACTAAAGACTTACTTAAGTTAATTGCCATGTCATTTTCTTGTGACTGCATTGTTTTTCAAATTGTATTTCTAATGCAGATTGAATGAAGTACATTTTTCAGTTAATTTTGTTGAAAGGAAAATAAAAATATGCATGCTAATGCAACAATTAGAGAAAGCTCCATGTTGAAATACTGAACTGTGGTGATAACTGCATTGGATATACTTCAGTGGTGGCTTGCACCAAGCATAGCTACACTCTCCCCCGGATTCACTATCCTTCCGTGCAGGACTAGCTTAGTCCTGCATGGAAGCAGCCGTTTTGGAGCAGGATGACAGAGCGCCATGCATATTAATGAAGGCGCACTGCCTGAGCTCCTAAACTTACATGGAGCATGTACGAGTGCAGGGGGTGTGTCTGAGAGCAAAGCTCTCAGAATATACACACCCCTGCAATGAAGTATTAATAAAAGCATGAGCGAGACAGCTCAGAGGTGTTTGCATGCCCCCACCAACATTCACACATGTTTACAAGAGCAATAGTTAAAACAGGAAATATAAAGATTTTTTTTTTATGAAACAGATTAAATTTAACTGTAGGTGCGCAGGTTTGCCCATTGCTTAGCTACGGTTAATGCAGCTTAAATGGCACAAGAGGATAGAAAGCAAGCTATATGCAAATGAAGCAGTACAGCAATAGTGTAGTGGGCACAGCATTCACCTTACGAACAGTCATTCCTGGTTCAAGTCCCACTCCAGTACATTCCATTTTCCATGTCAAATCACTTTATGACCAATATTTTTAGTTGCATAACTGATTAAGTAACATATATTTGTGACCTGGAGTACTGCATTAAATGCAGATGTGAGGTGTCATTGTCATAATGTTGCAAAGTGCACAGATAATCACAACTGCCCCATACAGTATATGTAGACAGGAATCAGGGATACAAATGGAAGATAAAATGTGTAATGAATAATAACTACATAAAGTTTCCTAATCCACCACCTTCCCAAGAACCAGTACACATTACTGTCTAAATTAGTGCAGTGGTAAGTGGGAATAAGCACTAGTAAGCAAGTGTAAGCACTATTAAGCAGTAGGAAGTGGGAGTAAGCATATTTAAGCAATAGTAAGCAAGTTTAAGCCCGTTTGTGTGGGGGTTAGCAATGCGCACACAGGTTAAGCAATATTGAAACTAACTCTCTGAAAGCATATTTAACCAGAAGTTAGCATTGCTTACCTTCATGCAAACCCACGCAAACCTGCTTACAAGTGCTTAAAAGTGCCTTAAGCACTCTGCATCAGCCGCTGTTCTGGCCAGAAACAAAATAAACAGCCTTTGCAGGTCTTGAACCCAGGACCCTGTACACCATAGTCACAGTGGCTAACCACTAAGCCATCACAGCAGTACATAGGATTGAGGTATCACCAAACAGATCTTAACTAAACAACATGTGAAAGGAATCTATATACAGCTTTATGTTGTATAACCTACTACATAACATTAACATGTGAACTGGAGTACAGCATTAAGCCCAGATGTGAGTTGTCATTGTAATAAAGTGTTGAGATCCCCTAATAAACACAAAGACCCCATACACTGTACATACACATGAATCATGGATACCAAACACATATATAACATGTAATGAATAATAAATTAATACCAAAAAGCAAATATAATGCAAATTAAATATTAAGCAATGCTAAGCATTGCACAGCCCAGATTAGTAGGTGTAAGCAGTGTGTAGGCTAGCTAACTCAGTCTGCCCATTGGTATACCCCTTTGACAATGCCAGCCTTAGGTAAGCAGGTTTGCCCATAGCTTAGCCTTTTCAAAACTGTCCAATCATAGCAAAGTGTGGGAAATCAGCCTTATTTAAACCTAACAGGCAGGAATACATCTCACAACTGATTGTAGCTTCCCCTTGTAGGCAATATGTCTGGAATGGGAGAGGGTGTGTGCTCTTGGGCGCAGCGCTGGGGCATCCAGGAGTCCAGAGTTATGGCAGGACTCCTTGTGAAAGACCATGACCAGAGACTGCTGCAGAGCCAGTACTAGGGTTCCCAATATAGAGCTAAAGCCTGGGACTGTCTTGACCATGACCTCACCATTGCCACTGGCATACCCTGAACTGGTTAGCAAGTCAAGCATCACTATGCCGACCTGAAGCAGTGAAAGGGGGATCTCTTGGATTAGTGGATCCAAGAGGCTAGGAGGACAGGGGAGGTCCCAGCCGTGTGTAAGTATCAATCCACTACCTGTCTAATAATTGCCAGCTCATGTATATTATGGATAGGTATGGCTAAATATTCCTCTTATGTCCTTTACAATAGCAAGTGAGTGGGCTATGAAGCAGGAGGCCCATGGCTGTCGCTTGAAGCATTTGCGAAGCGAGGCAGGTTAGTAATACTCTTGCATGCACTGTCATAGGAAATAAATCTAAAAGTAGTAGTAAGTTAATTGCCTGTATAAAACCTGAATTGCTTAATGCATGTACTACATACACCAGAGAATATGGCAGGAAGAGTCTCATATAGGTTGTAAGTAAATAAAAGCACAATAGCCTGACAATAAAGGTCTAACTGCTGGACTGAATGTGTTTACTCTGGTATCATATGGTAATGTAGATTTGCAATCACTTAATAGTACTGTTGTATTAAGCACTGTTACACACACTGTGCAACATAAATACAATGTGTACGAATGTCTGCATATGACTGGTGTAATCCCAAGAGGTCATATAGTACAACTGAGAGAGACATAGAAAACAGTGAAAAGACAGACAACAAAATCCAAATAGCACTCTCAACTGAGACGTAAACTGTTGTGTTTTTAGCACACACAGCCATGGTTCGAATCCTGGAAGTGGTAATAGGCTGCATACAGAATCATACCCCACAACTGTACAGATATGTCCAGAATGTCCAGTAAATCAGCCCATATCTGTTGCCTGTCACTCTGTCCTCCTGGGAAATCAGTGGGAAGATTCCAGACATTTAGGCAGCAAATAAGAAATACAACTGATTGTCACACATCTATAAGAACAAACTTGTCACTCTAGCAACTCCCCAAAATGTTATGAAAGTAATAAGCCAAGTATGTCCCATCTACACCCCCATGTTGTCAAGCTGTGACCAGAGTGTGTACAGTAACAGAGTGAGATGTATGTGCATAATACTAATGTGGAATCTGGTAATTTATGTGACAACATTCAGGTAGTGCAAACAAACAATGCTCCCACAGGTACGTCAGATATGAACACTGTGCCTAGAAATAAAAGATTGATGCCCTGTACTGGTACTGTTTACTCTGGTATTGTATGGCATTGTTATTGTTGCAGTTGCTCTGAATAATAAGGTATTACTCATCACTGCCACCCACACTGTGCTACATAATTTAACTGTCTGGGAAATTCTGTATAAGAGTGTTGTAATACAAGGTCAGAATGAAAAACCACAGGAGAATTATAGACAGAAATCAGATAAGAGATATACAACAATATCTATATAGCACACACAACTGTGATGGGCAGTGTTTTATTTTTAGCAGACATAGCCATGGTCTGAATCCTGGGAGTGGTAGTAGGCTGGCTGCATACATAATCATGAAGAAACACTAGAGGCCAGCATGAGTAGTCCACCACTTTATAGGTAATCTTATGATAAATTCCGAAAGGACATAATAATGTCCAAGTATCAAAACTCAAACCGGTTTCGGCTGATGCCTTCTTCAGTGAGAGAAAAAAAATTACTTAAACCAGCAAACTGGTTAATATTTATATATATTCCCAGCCAATAACAAAAGAAGGTATACACTCTAAATTATTCATTACATAGCAAGCAAAGCTGCAGAAGACAAAAAACAAAAGAACAGAGGTTGACTGATGAATGGTAACAGGCATTGCAGAATGGCTCTATGATTTTTGTTAAAATCTTAGCTTCTTACTATGAAAGGATTATTGACTTAAGTGTATCAGAAGTCAAGGATTTGAGTACAGAGTGTAAAAAATTCCAGTCTACTACCAATTATCATGACTCAGTGGATAGGTTGTTCAAAGAACTAACCACATATGACAAAATGATAAGGGACAGAAAAGTTAAAAAATTTAACAGGGATGTTATGGACTACAATAAGGGACATCCTTTTCAAATACAAAGGACAGTGAGATTTCAGGACTCGGCCCCTGGAACAGCTAGGGGCAGGACCAGAAAGAGACCAAGATCCATACTTAAACATAGGGACAAATCTTATACCAGCACATCAGGGGAGGAGTCTTCATATACCGATAGTGAGGGTGGAACATTGGTCAACTCACCATTAAAGAAAAAAATGAATACCAACATCCCTTTAGGAGAGGTAGGAAATATAGAGGAGGGAGGAAACATACCAATCGAAATAGGAACAGAATCAATGACAGGACTGATTCAGTCCTTACTGAAACATTAACAACAAACTTCAACAATGTTTTAAACTTATCTGATATTGTACTGACTGATGACCAATACAAAATACTTAATAAAGGATTGGGTTTTGTACCTAGTTTTTTCTCTGATCAATATCAAATTGCACTGGATGTGTTGGATTATTGTCGACGTCTTAATCTTAAAATATTTTTTTCAGAACAAGATACAGTAAATACTCAAAGATCTGCTGAATTTAGATTTCAAAAATCTCCTTTTCAACCACCCATGAATAAAAATCTTGCCATTTTTCAACAGGCAGTACTTAGGGATTTGCATTTCCCTCATTTGGAATGTCATATTTCACAAGACAACATTAATTTATCTGAGAAGAGGGCTTTGACTGAACTTAGGCAAAATCATAACATTGCTATACTCCCAGCTGATAAGGGAGGAGCTGTGGTTATTCTAAATATGGATTATTATGTCCAAGAGGGACTCAGACAATTATCTGACTCTAAATGTTATATGTACATGGGTATTGACCCTACACATCGGTTTCAGAAGGAGATTGATGCATTTCTAGACTCAGCAGTGGAAGAGGGTATTATTACAACTAAAACAGCGCAACACCTCAAAGTTAAGGATCCATCAAAGCAAATTCTGTATCTACTCCCAAAGATACATAAATCCATTACTCATCCTCCAGGTAGGCCCATAGTATCGGGTAATGGTTCACTTATGGAACCATTATCGGTATTCTTAACCCAATATCTTAAACCACTTCTTGGACATGTAAGGGCAAGAATATAGGATACTACACAATTTTTGCAAATTATAGAAGATACACAACTTGAGCCTCAATGGTTAATGTGTACACTTGACGTGAAGTCCTTATATACAAGTATACCACACTGGGCAGGGTTACAGGCCCTGCAACATTGGTTGGACAAGGCCGAACTGTACCCATCAGGATTTAATACATTGCTCATCTGTATGTCTGAGCATGTGCTTAGCAAAAATGTTTTTTATTTTCAAGGGGAGTGCTATTGGCAACTGCAAGGTACGGCCATGGGGGCCTCTTTTCCCCCATATATGCTGATCTTTTTATGGCCTATCTCGAGGAATGCCTTATTTACAATCCCCTGCACAACATTTATTTGGTGGAAATTTACATCTGGCGGAGATATCTTGATGATTGCTGGATGGTGTGGCATGCTGACTTAACATATCTTAATGAATTTGTGGAATATCTTAATAGCAATATATGGGGTATTGAGTTCTCTATTACATCTCACCTTTATCATATCAATTTTTTGGATGTTACTGTGTATCGGAATGAGGACCATACTCTAAGTACCAAGATTCATTGGAAATATCCACAATTTAACTCATTACTTCATGCATCTAGTATGCATCCGCACCACACCATCTGTAATATCCCCAAATCTCAATATTTGAGAATTAAACGGATCAGTTCTTCTAATATTGATTATGAGAATGCTAAAGTAGATCTGAGGAATAGATTCTTGGACAGGGGATATTGCAATTTTGATATTGCATCCGCCAGTGCATGGACAGACAAACAAGATAGGAAAACCTTGCTTGAATATAAGGAACATACACATAACTCAATGGACACTACTCTTAGGTTTATTACTACTTTTGGTAGGAACCACCAGGTGGTGAGAAATGTTCTGAATGACAATTGGAACATTTTGTTAGCAAATGACTATCTTCATAGTATCCTGGGTAATAAATGTCAATTATCATATAGGAGAGGCAAAACCTTGGGATCATTATTTTCACATTATAAACAGAGAGAGAGTGGAGGGGCCAAATATAAACAACTGACTATAATAGGGGATGAACTTTTTGGGAACTTTCCCTTGTGGCCACTGCTCCTTGTGTAATCAGGTGAACAAGCTTAAACAATTTACCAGTACTAACACAAGCAAAGTTTATGACGTTAGGATATTTGGTAATTGTTCCAGCAGCTGGGTCATTTATTTGGCCACATGTCAGTGTTCTGCTTTCTATGTGGGCAAAACCTCACATTCACTAAGAATAAGAATAGGTAAACATCGGAGCGACATTCGCAATATGAAATCGACGAATGCTCTTTACCAACATACCATCAAACACCCCACAGCTAAATTTATGTTTACAGTCATTGATAAAATTACTGGCAACAGGCATAATCAACAAGGATGGCCAAGTATACTTAGTCATAAAGAAAAGTATTGGATTATTCATCTCGGAGCCCTATTTCCACCAGGTCTTAATGACCATTTATGATGAGTGCACTCTTTTATTTATTATTACTAGAATATAGGACTCAGAGATATTGTTTATTCATCCTTATAAATATAAGATGATATATTGTTGCCAGGTTGCATAATTATTAACTATTGTTAATATGTGCATATTAAGATACATTATGAACTTATCAGCTAATAGTTTTTTGCTATAAAAGTGCATCTTTTTATAACTATGTTACATACCAAACATCAACTTATTGATTATGTTTAAGGGCATTTTAGGAATATGGATTTTGTTTAGTGTCTTCTTTTGTTTTTTGTCTTCTGCAGCTTTGCTTGCTATGTAATGAATAATTCAGAGTGTATGGACCATACCTTCTTTTGTTATTGGCTGGGAATATATATAAATATTAACCAGTTTGCTGGTCTAAGTAATTCTTTTTCTCTCACTGAAGAAGGCATCAGCCGAAACCGGTTAGTGTTTTGATACTTGGACATTATTATGTCCTTTTGGAATTTATCATAAGATTACCAATAAAGTGGTGGACTACTCATGCTGGCCTCTAGTGTTTCTTCTTGATTTGGTTTGGCCAAGCATGCTGTACGTGCGAGGCGTGCTGTTTGGACTTGCATACAGAATCATACCACACAACTGTACAGATATGTCCAGAATGTTCAGTATATCGGCCCATATCTGTTGCCTGTCACCCTGTCCCCATGAGGAATCAGTGGAATGATTCTAGATGTTTAGGCAACAAATGAGTAATACAACTGATTGTCAGACATCTATGAGAGCAAACCTGTCACTCTAGCAACTCTCCAAAACGTTAAGAGAGCAATAAGCCAAGTATGTCCCATCTACACCCCCATGTTTTCAAGCTGTGACCAGAGTGTGTACAGTAACAGAGTGAGATGTATGTGCATAATACTAATATGGAATCTGGTAATTTGTGTAGCAACATTCAGGTAGTGCTAACAAACATTGCTCCCACAGATCTGTCAGATAGGAACACTGGGCCTAGAAATAAAAGATTGATACCTCGTACTGGTACTGTTTACTGTGGTATCGTATGACATTGTGAGTGTTGCTGTTGCTCTGAATAATAAGGTGTTACGAATCCCTGTCACCCACTCTGTGCTACATAATATAACTGTCTAGGAAATCCTGCATAAGAGTGTTGTAATTCACTAAAGGTTTAAGAGGACAATATTAGAAATATGTCCTGGTTCACCTGCATGTGGACAAGACATGCCCAGAGTCTGTGCAAAAAGAGATGGAGAGGTATGTGCATAACATCAACCTGGAATCTGGGAGTATGTGTAGAAACAGTTGGTTAGTGTTAACAAACAATTCCTCCAGAGGTATACCAGGTAAAAGGTGTATACTTCAGGTAAAACCAGTTCATGTATATAGTTGTCGACAGCAATACCACTGTCCAAAGTACAGCAATAGGGTAGTGTAGTAATACTTGTAAGGTACAGATAACAGCACTGACTAGGAAATTAATGCGAACTACAGGAATATACTAGTTGTTAATTGAGACCCCCCCCACCATATCTGCAACAATAAACTAAATACCCAGCTCAATTGGTATGTGCTGACTTAACTGTAATGTTGGGACATATGTCCTATTGTTCGATAATTATTTAAATCTGCTTCTATGCATGCAATATGTTGAAATACTCCCACATTGGTGGCATGGTGCCATCAATGTACCTGCATGATGTTATAATTACCACTGTGGTCCCATATATACATGTGTTCTGCTTGCTATGCAACTGTTCCATATCTGGTGTCTGGGTTAATGGGAATATCTATGCATGCTGATATACCTAATCCTGGAATGTGTTGACTATTACTAACCCGCATATGTTGATAAAACATAAATACCATAGCACGTATGGAAATGCGGGTCCCAGCTGTCCCACCTGTCCCACCTCAGCTGGCCATGGGACCAAGTACCAGCATGTCTGGGGCCCAACACAGGACCTCCTCGTCCATTTGTCCTGCACCACCTTTGGGTGGTACCACCTCAGGGGATGGGGCTCACCCCCCTGGGAGCAGGCGTGGACAGAAACCTGTCACCCATCGTCAGGTCCACGTCATGGTGCATAGTGAGCTCAACTGGGAGTTTGGAGATCTGCTACGTCAGCTCGAGGGCCATGTATCATGATTAGAGGGGCAACATGGGTCTCTGACTCAGCCCCCAGCACAGTCACCTTCGGGGCTGTAAAGGTGGAGTGATGACTGACCATGGTTAGGGACCTCAGTCTCACTGTTTCCACTACGGGGCTCATGGGCTTCCGATTTCCCAACACCCCTCCCCATCAAGGAGTTTACCTCAAATATGTGTCATATACCACCCTGTATGCATCTTGCTTGTCTTGTCTGTTAACCTACCCAACCTACCTCCCCAAATATACCTACTATCCATCCCCAACATCCCACTCTCACATGAAAAAAAAAAGGGCAATCTGTTCCCCAAAAAAACACTCTCCCCACATATAGCTGTCCATTTTGCACACATGTCCACTGGACACATGTAATCTAGTCTAATTGGCTTCACAACATATTATTGTTGTCCTCACCCCTCCAAATCTATCCCCAAATTCAGTGTATATGCACAACTGTTGCTGTAGAGGAAATGGGCAGCTATAGACCTTCCCTACACATCCCTAGCTATTTTCCCTACTGTCTTTCCCTCTTTGTGCCCCTTTTTCACCACTTTCCTATCCACCCTTTTTTCTTTTCGTTTAAAGAAATTAGCATGGGGGTAAGCGGGAGTAAGCACTTTTAAGCAGCAGTAAGCTGGTTTAAGCCTGTTTGCATGGTGGTAAGCAATGCCTACACAGGTTAAGCAATTTAGAAGCTAACTGACTGTAAGAAACTGTAACCGGAAGTTAGCATTGCTTACTTCCGTGCAAACTGCTTACAACTGCTTAAAAGTGCCTTAATCAATCTGTATCCAACAGCCTTTGTTCTGCCCAGCAAAAATAAATAAATAAACAGCCTCTGCAAGGCTCGAACCCAAGACCCTGCAAACCATAGCCAAAGTGATTTACCACTAAACCATGTCAGATATACATAACCCTGATGTTTTCAAAAACATATCATCCAGCACAGTCATTCAACAGTACAGGAAATGTATTTATACATGTAGATGTATATGTGTGTGTGTGTATATATTTATATCTAAATAGATATATACATATTTATATCTATATAGATATATACATATCCATATCTATCTATCTATATATATATATATATATATATATATATATATATATATATATATATATATATACATATCTATATATGTGTGTGTGTGTATATACAGATATATATCTATAGATATAAAAGAGAACATAACAAATACATATATGACCATATGCACCATTAATGGGAGTGAGGGGGGCCCAAGCAACATACAATACCAAATGTTGCAAATCTCATAACCAGGACCCGACACAACATGGGCACAAGATATTAACAGTAATCCATCCCACCTGTATGATAGGCTGGTATCAATAAAATATCATGCAGGACAGTTGGCTACCATAGGGAATGTACAATGTGGAAGCAATAAACATTCCTAAGATACATATACACAGACACATATATGCAGATACACACACACACACACACACACACACACACACACACACACACACACATATATATATATCTATATATATATATATATATAAATATATATATATATATATATATATACACATATATATAGATATATATGTAACTACACATATACACACAGAGATATGTATAGGAAGATACATATGTAGAGGGTGCACACCATACGGAACAGCCAGTATGCCTACAGTTGCCACCTTACCAACTGGACACTGTATGAGTCACCCATACAAAAGACAATTGTTGCCTGCAACATATACCCACAGAGAGGTCAAAGGCTATAACACCACACACAGGTTTGCATACATGAGAAAGCTTTATTTGTGTACTATTACAGTTCTATATGCCATGTCATATAGCTGTTTAGACTCTGAAATACATATAAACAGACTAATGCAACTGTTAAACAGATAAATTAATACAGTATTCCGGAAAGCATTACATATGTTGCTGTCCAGGCCAAGGCCTACAAGTAGTACAACAGTAAATACAGACTGGGCCACAGGATAACAATCAATCAACAGTAAGTAATGCAGATGTATTGTCCAGCAGCCTCTATCTACACTCTGTACAAAATCCCTATGGGATAGAGACCTCGGTTGACACAATGGGATGTATCTGTTACATAACAAGGCATAACTGAAACCATCACAATCACACTGAAAAACAGAACAGTCTGTATGTCAGGAAACAGTAGGCCTGCATTTACCCTAGGTGAATATTATGGTAATGTACATCCAGATACCTTAAGGCAGCTCACCCTTGATTCTCCCACATGTTGTAACAGCCTAGGTTAGTTATGGTGCATCCCCCTCATAGACTGACATACAGGGCCATATACCACTGTTACATACACTGGCCTCTGGACTGCATAAGGGCACACATGTATTGTGCAGCTGAAGCCCACACATATATGGACCCAACCCCACAATATGTGTGGGGGCCACAACATCAGTGGAATGATGGCAGGAACAGCAGCATGACATACTCGTAGGCCACTACATAACAACCCCAGAAAGCATGTCATATGGACAAAGCCTGCTATGTAGGTGGAGGACAGAGGCTGGAACACAGGCCCATATGTGAAATAGTGTTGTCATACACTAAGCAAGTCGCTGGTGTTACAGGATAGTCTGCAACATACCCTTAGTCAGGAATATGAAGTCAGAAACACAAATGGATGTAGCCATGTACTGATAACACTCAACACACACACAGCCAGCGATATATCTGACACAAGACCTGTGTGGTGGACAGGCAAAACATAACACACAGACTTCTGGCCATCAAGTGGATAGGCACGCAGTTGAGAGCTATGCAGACAGGCTGCAGTCCGTGTTAAATTAGTATGCACACACAAACCCAGTAACATTGGTGCTATACAATGCATACAACAACAGTACTGGAACCTCATACAAATATGTAGCCGGCCTGAGTGTGCAAGTCCTCTTTTAAGAGGTATTGCTACCTGCTGTCTGTAACACTGCTACCCACACACAGGAAGGATGTCCATCATACAGGAAAGGTAAAGAGACCACGCCCACATGGTGAAGGGATTTCTAGTAGTGGGTTGCCATGACAGTGGTAATTGGAAGTACTACACAGCATGCTGCATGCAGGTTGCAAGTGGAGGACAACAATTGGTGCAGAGGCCATCACCTGATCATGTGCATCATCCACAGAAGCCATGCTGCAATCTATTCCAAGCTACTCAATCCATTTACTGGAGAGACAGAGAGAGAGAGAGAGAGATGGAGAGAAAGAAAGAGAAAGAGAAAACAAACAGAAAACATACAACAGATCCTGAACCACAGCAACACCCAAAAAGACAACAAAGGAAGCAAGCTAAGGAGTGAAAAAGAAATTGCCTCCTACAAGGATAGTATCCACAAAAGGCCTCATCCCCACAACAGGTATGTGAAGAATATATGCATGTAATTGACTGTAGTACTTGGTCCATAATGCTGGGGTAGATGATGTGGAATGATATACATGTGCCATCAGCTGTTGCTGTTGTAATGATCTTCAGCTGAACAACTGCTATGGACATTAGAGTCTGTCCCTGTGGGTAGTGGGCCATACCCATCAACTGTGTAGAGCAGCACCGACTGACAAGATGAATGCCAATATAGTGTGTGGTGTGTAATGGAAGGGTTGCATATTACTGTGGCCAATAGCTGGTGGTGGAAGTAATACCATAATAATGGACACATGGGTTCCAGAGCCCACCATTTGCAGGACATTCAGTTTAACATGTATTGTAGCATGCTGAAATGCCATAGGTGTGTAATAGGGTTACCTGCCATCTGGCCCTATAAATACCCCCCTAATGTTAGGCTGTGTCCATATGTGGCACCTGTCTGTGTTGTAGCAAGGCAAAACAGTGCAGCTGGGAAGGAAGGAGTTTTGAGATTGTGGACCTGATGTCTGAATGTACCCCATATATAAGTATGTATATGTGTATATATATATATATATATATATATATATATATATATATATATATATATATATATATATATATATATATATGGGATCCGTGCAGCTGTTCGAAGTTTCACTTCTTCGAACCCACTTCACCGAGTCCACTTGTTCGAAGTAGTGCAACTTCGAACATTGACTTTGGCAGTCACACTACTACAGCACTGAATGGGAATATTCCCTTTTCCCTGCTGTAGTACAACCTCGGAGTTTGGTATATTTAAGAAAGGGGGATGGGGGGACAGTTTTTGTTTTATTTTTTTTTTGTTCACCCGAGGAACTAGACTTCAGCAAAAGTGCACTTTTGTAGAAGTGAACTTTTGCTGGTGTGGGTCTCCTGCTCTATTTCAAAGAAGTGTTCTTTTGATGTAGAGCAGTAGACCCACACACACATATATATATATATATATATATATATATATATATATATATATATATATATATATAGATAGATAGATATATATATATATATGTATATATCTACATGTATAAGCACAGATATACAGATACCTCATATGTAGACATATATATAAACACATATATACATCATATATATTTACATATATATAGATGTATATCTATATGCGCATGTCTACATATATACAAATACACACACACACACACACACACACACACACACACACACACACACACACACACACACACACACACACACACACACACACACACACACACACATATATATATGTATGTAAATACATGTCCCCTATATTGCCATCACAGTGCTGCATGCTATGTGTGAGGGAACAGCACACATAGCAATACACACAGATATATACAGCTGTAAGTGTGTGCAACATGGACGGGTATGTCACATGTGAACCCCTTGTTGGGACCACATTGCCCTTGTCTGTGAAGTAGGGAATGGGAATATGGGGAAGTATGGCAGGTATATTTGTGGAAGTGATCCGGGTTGGTAGTTATTGAAGACAGCCTACAGGAGTGGTATATGCCACATGTGGTGGGTAAACACCCTGGATGGTGTGTGCTGTCTGCGATGTGGAAGCCCCATGGGCCCCCATATAGAAACAATGGGAACAAGCCTACCACCCATTGCTACTCACAACAGCAGTCCACAGCCCTGAAGGTGCCTGGCCTGAAGGCTGAGCAGGAAGAGCATGTGGACCCTGTGAATGTGTACTGGGTGACTCAAGGTGATGTAGCAATCCCAGATGTGTCTGTGGAGCCCGCTATGGAACAGACCCTGGAACTGACCTCGGGTGACAGGATCATGTCTGTGTGTGCCCCCAGGGGGGGCACAACATCCCCTGAGGTGGTTTCACCTTAAGATAGTGCTGGACCAGTACATGAGGAGGCCCCAGGGTGGGTCCCATATGTGATGTGGCCTGGTAACATGGTCAGATGAGTTTGGAAAGGTGGTTCTGCTGGCAAATATTCCCTAAACATGCTATTGTGTCACTGTTATAGAAAATATGTGGGTATTAATAGTCTACACAATCCCGGAACATGTCCAACAGCATGCATAGATATCCTCAATAACACAGAATGTCAGATGTGCAGCAACCACAAACCACATAGCAAGCATACCACATGCATATATGGAACCATAGTGGCCCTGACAATGGCATACAGGTGAATAGTCTGTAACAGGCCAGCAATGATTGTGTCCACACAGGGAACATGGCTACAACACATAGCACAAAGTGTGGTACAATACAATATATGTCCCACTGGTAGCTAAGCTGTAGCCATACCTACTGAGTTGTGTGAACAGTTTGTTTTCACTGATATGGTGGGGGGTGACAGAGATGTGTATTAAGAACTACGGCAACCTTGCTGTATGAATTGCTCAGACCTGTTTCCATCTTTATGTCTTTCAGGCAAGATGTCACATGGACACCTACCTGCTTATTCAGCGGCTGAAAATGACATAGTGCTGAACTATCTCATCCAGCACTACCCTGTCCTGTTTGGCTGGGCTGCCCATGAGCAGCGGGAGTGGACCACCCTGTGGAATGACCTAGTCCACAGGGTCAATAATGTTGGACTGCATAACCGCAGTTATGAGCAGGTCCGGCATCATTGTTCTGACCTGCTTCGCAATGCCTGTCGGCATGCTGCTGCAGTCCAGTGGGGATCACCTTGCAGCAGGGTGGGTCATGCCATCCATCCCCTGATACGTGTTGAGGAGCATCTCACCAGCCTCATGGCACCTGCCAGTCTGCACAGCCAACAACTCCCAGACACCATTGTGGATGTGGGTGCTACCCACACCCCAGCTGAGGAGCATGTGGGTAAGGCCACAGGGCACATCAGTTGACCACTGTTGCATATGCATCCGCAGCTGTACAGGTAGATCATGCATATCTGACATGTCATATATATAGTTTGTTGCTGCATAGTAGTAATAAACAGATGTGCATAAGTGGTAGTATTGTGGACTTGTAGTGTTGATGTATTGTAATGCTACACACACCCTGTAGCAATGCCACAGCTGTGGCCACTGACTTCACATCTCTCACACTCTTATGTAGCTCCCTCCGGTATACCACCAAGGCAGAAGCCTGTAGCTGGTGAGTATGGTTTATGTTGATGCTTGCCAATACACTGGGTATGTAATGGCTATGGCATATTCCATGCACACATCTAACACACCTACCCATAATGCATGCTGTACATGTTCACATATTGTTGCTGTTAAATGCACTGCATCACAGTGGTGACCATGATGGGCTATTGGAAGGATATGTCAGACACCTGCAAGATAACTAACATCATGTCATTGCGAAATGTGCCCACAGGGATTAACATAATGGTGGGACACATGGCCTACAGTAGGGACATGTGTGAAACATAACCCTTATACAGTGCAACAACAGTGTATATACCAGTATTACAATGACAACTGTTACAGATGTACACTATGGCATAACGTATTGCTGTGGTCCATATTATTAACTGGGACTAGGCTGTAACATGTGGTGTTCATTGTATGGGACACTGCAAACTGACACATGTCTAGGCCATACTTGTCAAGCATCTGCAAAAAGGCTGAAGGTGGGGAGGGATGTCAACATGACACACCAGTGCACTGAAGCAGGGATCCTAAGGATGCTAAGAATGGTGGTATCTGCACACAGTCAGGTTCAGGAACTGTGGCAGATGTAACCCTACCCCCACCCCACAGCAATAATGATGGCAGTGTGTGAACACCAAGGGATGTGCACATGAGTAGACCTTGCAATCACGCAGATTTGGGGGACATGTGTAGAGCAGACTGACCATACACTGGCAAATGCAGATGGCCCATACTAGTATACCCCTGCCAGGAATAGTGACTGCAGTAGTACACATAATAATAGGTGCAACAAACTGTCATGATAAGGGTGTGCACACATATGCACACATGGAGTGTATGCATCGTGGTCAGCATCTGCACACCTAACACATTTTGTAGACACTGCATGTGAATGTACAGGACATATGTCACATATCAGGCTCATGTACTGTTAATATATGCGGTGATGTGGTCCCATGGCAGATCAAGGAAGGGTGCGTCATATCAATAAGGGTGTGTACACTCCCAATAGCCATAGTATGGTCTGACAGTTGTCAGTGTAATAGTATTGGATTGGTCATACATGGTCCGATGCTGTTGATATCTGTAAACCAGACATCAGGCATTCACAAATGACATCTGTCCACATATCATCCCAGGTATGTGTTGCTGAAAAACATATGGGCTGTGAGCATTAGAGCTGATATAACTGACACAGTACTACACATTCAGCAATGGGTTGTACACCTGTGAGGTTTGGTGCACTGTACATGGCAGGGTGCAGAACAAGTGCACAGCAATACTGTGTACATGAGTGCAGTGCTATCCAGGGGAAGGGGCATCACCTACTAACACAGCCCATGCATCACACACATGTATACTGTTGCTAGCATGGATTGACTATAGCTGCACTGCATGCTATTGTGTACCGTATGTTATGCATGTTGACAGATGGGTAATGGGAGGACTGTGTGTACTATCTTTGTGCAATCTCACGTGTGTGTGTGTGTGTGTGTGTGTGTGTGTGTGTGTGTGTGTGTGTGTGTGTGTGTGTGTGTGTGTGTGTGTGTGGGTGGGTGGTTATTTTGTCTGTAGG